>NW_013952409.1:5928200-5930937 GCF_001266775.1 Austrofundulus limnaeus | reverse complement strand
CACACACACACACACACACACACACACACACACACACACAGATATTTACATCCCTCATTAGAAAATTAGAACTCAATTAAAAGTTTAATTATTTCAATTAACATTTATAATCTTTTTCAGTCTTATGCAGAGTACTGCCAATAGAACTCGGATTCAGTGTCACATTCTTGGACGATGAGTTGGTCTCTCAGTGGAGGGTTGGTGATGAACCTGCCTGGAGGCAGTTGGAGGGAAAACATTACTTTTGTTTTCTGAAAAGTAAATCTAGGAATACCCAGCTGGCAAAGACTACGTCAGCCAGCCCTCTTGTGTTTCACAGATGTTGCGGCATATGCTGCTTTTAAAACGCACAGGTTCTGTGGCAGAGTATACAACCTCATGCATTTATTCTGATTGTGTTCAGTCACCTTCAGAGAAAACATACTTAGAGTCATAATATTTTGATGATTAAATGAAATGTCAGAACTTTTTTTTAAAGCCATCTGATTTTCCATTTAAAAGTTGYYTTTCTTAAATGGAGGTTARTGTGTATTTTCTAGGCACGTACTTTCAATTCTACACCACAGTTAAGTAAATATGCCCTGAGTTGTTATGAAAATCCTGTATATACCAAAACAAATCAGACTTTGCATCATAGTCWATCTAAACATCTTAAAATTGGTCTCTGTCTCTTTAAGAACCTCCTACCATTTCGGACACTCCCACTTCAGCACGTCATCACAACAATGCTTTGAGGGATGGGTGCTCTGTTGGGTGGGAGCTCAGCTGCAGACTGAGTCCCAGGGAGGAGCTAGGTACAAATAGGCGGAGCTTTGTACCAGAATGTGTTCAGGCAGCTCAATATGGCTACCAGAGAAGATTCAAGAATTTCTCAAACAAGCATAAATGAGTCAAAGCAACACTTTGGGTTTTTTGATGAGGGAATGATGTTATACCGTGATATAAAGTTTAGAAAAGTTGATTTTGCATYATACACACCCCAAGCGGTGAATGTTGCTAGTTCTGTTGATATGTTAAAAATAATTTTACAGCAAAAGGAAGAAAGYCAATAGCTCATTAATCAGCTGACGACACCAAGGATCGGCACAAGGAAACAGGGAAAATAGATATGATGAAAATTTATGACAGCCTTGACAGGATGGATAGGGGGATCATTGTTGTATATTAGGCTGTTTGTTTGACAGGCCTCTGTGAAAAACATACAAAACATTAATTAAGGTCAAGTTCAGAGTTTCAAAGTACAGAAAATATGAAGTACACGAATATTTATGTAAATTAAAAGCAAACGTTTGCAGGTCTAAACTGTTTGCTAATTAACCAGGTGTTTCGTTTTTCTTTAGGCTTGRTTTTGAAACTTTCCTGAATAATTATAAAGTCTGGTAAATGTACATCGCATATAGAACCTCTGTGGAAAAAAAATCATATGCTCTGTACAGCCACCAATCAACCATTATTATCCAYTTATTTGTTTGTGGAACCTGCACTGCCAAKGAAGACCATTTTAAAGCAAAAATCAAGGATTTAAAATGAAATAGTTCTCTGTTTGGTCAATAAAAAGACACTTCTAATCAGTTTTGTTGTTGCAAGGTAACAAGGGCACAGRAAAGGTTTATGAAGGCTTGAGTTGTGTGCCGTCAGGGTGCAGACGTTTTTCCAAACAAGTTAGTGTGAATTAACTTCAATCAAATCCTGGTACTTTACACTGAACTATGAATCCATTCACTTTATWTGCATTTTATTTTACCCATTATCATTTTATCAGGCATAAACTGAAAATGGTCCTAATTTGTATTTTAACTTGTGCAACACTGGTCGATTTCTTCGCATAGAAAAGTGACAGAAGCACTTCAGTTTCGCCCCTCAACGTTTAAACAATAAAATATGGTGTAAGTTCAACTTTATCATCACCTTTTTCCACCGACACGTTTTAAATTGATTAAGTTAATAAAAATTACAACGTTGTGGTTGGTAAGTCCAGTACTTATTTGGCAGTTCCTTCATGAATAATATGACATAATAGTTAAGAAAATGTCATAGAAAATAGAGAAAACTAAACGAGTTAAAAAATATGASCTAAACAGAATATAAAGATATCTATGCAGCACTGAGAGACATTAAATTWAAAATTTATGCACTCCTTAAAACTCCAAGTACATGACAAAATGCATTTAATGGCTGGATTCTGCATGTCCCCTTTAAGAACAGAAAAATCACAAATTCTAAAGTCTCAATTGACATAGTGTTTCAACGCTTGTTTCCAGGTTTTAAAAGTGTAACAGTCTTGATCATATTCTTTCTGTGAGTGTAAAATCTGACAATGTTTAGACTAACTCACTGCAGAAGACTTGAATCGAGTTTTTAACAGTTTCTTGACAAAGAAACTCAAGGCTRATTTTTGACACATTTACATCTCTCATAGTCTGGTATCAGTTATTGGCAGRTGTGATTATATGTGGTAAAGATTTTTTCAAAGACAATATGACAACCAAATGTAGACTTAAAGTGTTCACAGTTTCAAGTGTTAATGTCTTGGCAGACTTTTAATCACTCACTGATGTATAAGCAAAAGCAGTAACTCAGTGGATTCTGCACTGGTGCTGCTGCCTCCAAGAGCGTTGATCCTCCCAGGGTAACAGGACATTAAACTTCTGCAGTAGGTAAAACGAGCTAAAGCAAAAAATTAAAATTAAAAATAAATAAAAAAAAAGTTTGGGGCTTAGAGAAAAGATAGAAAATA
>NW_013952409.1:5926373-5927612 GCF_001266775.1 Austrofundulus limnaeus | reverse complement strand
GGATTCTGCACTGGTGCTGCTGCCTCCAAGAGCGTTGATCCTCCCAGGGTAACAGGACATTAAACTTCTGCAGTAAAACGAGCTAAAGCAAAAAAAAAAATTAAAAATAAATAAAAAAAGTTTGGGGCTTAGAGAAAAGATAGAAAATACGTAGAACAGCAGAAAAAACAAAAACAGGATGTGAAGTGATGAGAAAAARGAAACTGGACTCAAAAATTCTCCTACGTGCTGAGAAAATCTAGCACCTTTTTTAYCATAAGCATGGAACAAACAGAGGAGTTAAGAATGGAGCCTAAAGGGAGGTGGAATGCTTGAAAAATACCTCTAGACAGGACTTCACAATAATATAACGGAAGGAAAACATTTAATCCTGCAGCTGTGTCAAAACACTACAGCTGAATAAAGGCACACCATTACATGCATGAATCAATAAAAAAGAAAAAAAAAGCAAGAATAATTATAATTTGATTTGTATTTTCCCCAAACCAATTATATCATTGTCTTTTATCTTTATTTTTTTTCCTCTCATTTCAATGTTTCAGTTTGATAAAAGCTGAACGACTGGATTCCTTTATAGGTCCAAAACTTCAAAGCCGCCGCTAAGAAAAGATAAAACATATGTGCATAATTGTCTGTCAGTTTTCAGGCCAACAAAATGACAAAGTAATGATTTCATAAAAAGATATCAGCACTGTTTTGATGTCTGACTTAATTGTCTGACTTAATGATTGGAACTGAACTATAAAATTATAAAATCTGGAGTAAGTCTAGTTCATTGTGCTGTCTGTTACAGCCAAATTATTATTTTTTTCAATGTGTACACAAGATYCAAATGTTACTTCCTGTTTCGAGTTATGACCAAAATGACATTTACGTTTAAAAATCTAGGTGCWTTTTAGCCGGTTCGATTGACCTTCACGTCCCCCCCAGCTATCCAGTGTTGATCCAACCGAAAATGGTCAATCCAACCAATCACGTCTTTTACAAACTTCTCCCACAAAAGTGAAAACAGACTACCATATTTATTCGTGTATAATACAATCTCATMTATAATACGACACCCCCCTTTTTTGAGCTTAAAAAGCATTAAAAAAATAATCCTCGAACTAKCTCCAATTTCATACAGACTTCAAGATTTTTCAGCCTTTGCAGTCTTTATACATATCAGTAAAATGATCATTGGACTGTTCATTTTATTTTAACAACATATGTACTAAAAGGTATTTTGACAACAAATAT
>NW_013952409.1:5922833-5926166 GCF_001266775.1 Austrofundulus limnaeus | reverse complement strand
CGCGTCAACATATTGACGCTTGGTGAAGCGTCAATATGTTGACGCGGGGGGCATGAGAATGGGCTCAGATTACTTCCTACTTGCGAGTGCCCCCTCTGGTGGGTAAACCTTTTTCAGGGATACAAACTTTTTCAGAACACCGGTAGACGGCAGCCATTACAGACGAACATATGTTTGTTGTTGTTCCAGGAGCGGCCCGGTCACACGCTAATGTCATTAGTTCGCTATCAGTACTAAGGTGCAGGACTGCCTTTTTACCCCTTTTTTCACATCATGTCGCCTGCCTGGATCTGTTATTATCTCGTTCTGAATCACGACAGAGTGTCAGAGGTAAGCTCGTTTCCACTGCTTTTTACGAAGTGGTCTCATTTCGGGACTCAGGCATTTTGTGAATGAAGCTGATATTTCAGTTAACAAACATAAGTAAAAATATTTATCCGAGTATAGTACTACCCCCCAACTTTATGGATGATTTTATGGATTTAATTTGAACGTATTATACTTGAATAAATACGGTAATCATGCCTTAGACAAACTCCTCCCACTCCTCCCAACAAGAAACTCACACTTAGGGACTGCAGAGATGCATTTTTCCATTTCATACATGGATGCTGAGCTGTATTTCTTTGATCTGTCAATCATTTATCATCTCTGTCCTGCAGAAACATGAGCTGTGTGAAAGCACCATCGAGGTCTGTGCATAGAGGGAGGATTAAAAACTACAAAAGGTTTCCTTCCCCAGAATGTGTCCCTGCCAGTGGCTATCAGATCATCTCATGGCCGTGAATGCTTCCATGAAAAGAAACTCACATCACAGGCAACACAAACATGTAAACTACACTGCATTACGTCCAACAAACAGAAGCATGAAGATGTTTGAAATGCGTGATCAAATAATGTGCAATGATGTCAAGTTGACCTAAGCAACTTATTAATCCTGTCTGTCTCATCTCCCATATCAAATTAAACGTAGATGTCCAGCTGGTTTGGTATTTATAGTTCTTTCTTGCCCTTTAATGATGATCTGAATATTGCTCTCTGAGAAGAGGCTGGCCGACAGTAGCGCCATTCTTCAGTCATTCTTGGGTGATTTGCAACCGAGAAGTCAATAAAAATGTCTGGAAACGGTGTTAATTAGGAATTCATTACATCAAAAGTCCCTGCAGATCAAACTGTGGTGGCGTGTGGGAGCTGATAATGGCATAAAAGCTGCAGAGGATCAATCACTGCTTCTTAAGGTCAAATACTTTTAACACTGTCCACATTTGGGAGTATCAAGAAATGTCCATGCTCAGTGATAGACCCTGCTTTGTCAGGAGCGATTTCGTGCACGTACTTGTTTTATGAAATTGCACTTTTGAGATGATGTATTTGGCTCCCCTCGAGCAGGAAAACCCTCGACTGCTTCGCTGTGAGAAACTGCTGAGAATTGGAGGAAGATTTGTGCCTCTCTTATCCGAACTCAATGAAAAAAACAAAGACAAGAAAAGAATTTACAACATATCCACAGAGGTGTGCAAAGAAGCACACACAAAGCCAAAAAAGCCCAGAGAAGTCAGTCTCACAGGCAAAACCCCCAATCTAAACTTAATTCCTGCAAGCACATCTATCAGGGCAGTGGGATATAAGGTAGGACACAAGACAGGRAAGGGTTTACAAGTACAGAGAGTATACCCCTCTGATTACAGGCGGCTACATTAGCATTTAGATCAAAAAGTGTTTCTTGCCATTGAAATGCAACAAACTATCACGGTGCAGTAAAGTCCCYTTCAATAAAGGCCATCAAAGCAGGGTCAAATGCCTGTCTGTAGCAGGACAATATATGAATCCCTGAAAAGCCGCACAGATAAATCAAGAGCAGCAAAATGATCCAATAATCTTGATCAAAGAAGCAGAATGGCTCCCTCCACCAATGTCCTATATGCTTAATAAAATATTTAAGAGACTCATAACTGTGTGGAAAAAAAAAGATAAAATGTGGGCAATATCTTTATTCCAGTTTATTGGATGAGTGTTGTGGAACTCTTTGATCTCGGGGCTGGGTTATTGATGTTACGGGTCTGACTTAATTAAACTTGAATGCCCTGCCGTTTAAAGGTTTACAGAATTTCTACTTTAAACTGGATTATTACAGGTTGTTTTCAATGTTGAAAAAGTGTTATTTTAGTTAATATATTCATCTTCCCCAAAAATCTAAACACTCAGAGAAAAGAGGAAGTTTTTTYGAGAGCACACATTTTACCATCTGCTGTCCAAAATGAATAATTCAGAGCCAGTTAAAGGTAATTAAAACAGATTGTTGTATTACTGGTATGTGGAGTAGTGCGTCGTTGCAGACCAGCGACACGCAGCGTGCTATTAATTTACACACGATACTGATATCAGAAAATGACATTGCTCGTTCAGTGTGTAAACGTTTCACTGAAAGGCAGGAAAGTGGAACAGTCCAAAGTTCCAATTACACACATGATTAGCTAATCAACACAGTGTTTCAAATCTGACTCGTGTTAAACTGTAGGAAATGTTCTATAATTAGCTTTTATGTTATTGGTTCAAACACACAGAAAATAAAGGAAGAGTTTTCTTGTAGTTTGCACAAATGCACGACCCTTCCTAGGGTTGGGCAACATTGGCAAAAAAAAGAGTCACGATTAAWTGGTGTATTTAGCCGATAATGATTAATTTGACAATTAATCCCCTGGAGCCCGTTGTGTCCTAGTCGCATGACCATTTTAGTGGGAAAGATTTGCTCGTCATAAAAATCTGTTCCAAATTGTGTCAAAATTACAGTATTCAGGCTATACATCAAATMTTAAATTGTGTTGATAGATAAATAAATTACAGAACTTTTTTTCAAATGTTCGTCATATTTGAAGCGGAGAGGAGCACCAGTCAGTCTGCCTGGTGGCATTAATTGTATTAATCGTTAAGTGCCAAAAAATAATCGATTAATGTTTTTCTGACGATTAACTGCACACGATACGATGATGCCCAACACTAAACCTTCCTTTACATTATTATGACCCCCGCACGCCAAGCGTAAGCGGGAGTCATATTGTTTTCGTACTGTTTATTTTTTTTCAGTGATTTTTGGTCAACCGTACCACAAAAACGGCTGCACCGATCAACATGAAATTTGGCAGGACTGTAGATGAGTCCGACCTACATTACGCCAGGCAACGGTTTTACGATACACCCCATAGTTGAGGAAGGGGCTCCTTTCAAAGAGGGGGTGTCAGGACATGCGGAATCGCTTATAACTCAGAAACTGTTCAACATAGGAGCTTCAGATTTTTTGGGTTGTTTAGCTCTGATGAAGCTCTATCAATCAGG
>NW_013952409.1:5914594-5922130 GCF_001266775.1 Austrofundulus limnaeus | reverse complement strand
TCTATTAGGAATAAAGACTTCCGAGTTCTGGTGCATTTCTGCATGCGGGGGTCATTATGTTACTGCTATGCAGTGTCTAGTTTTCGTAGCTACATTGTATAATGTGAAATATATGTAAAAAAAACCCACTGATTGGTCATTTAGGTTCTGTAGGAAGTGATATAGAGGATGTAGTTATCGCTCCAAGTGGAAAAATTGGCAACCGCAACGGAAGCGATGCCACACAGAGCTCAAGTTTCCACAACCTGTGAATGCCACGGGCGCACCATGAAAACTATTTAGGGCCGTGGGGACGGAAGAACCCTATACAGTGGCCATATCTTCTTTTTGCTCCGGAAATCCAAAGCATGGTTGGAGAGTTGTGCACATGTAGTGTTTCCTAAGCAAGCCAACACATACTTAGATCCCCTCCTGGGCTTTGAGGAAACAAATATAGAGCACTCCCACAAGCTTAAAGGTAAAAATATCCTCTGTATGTCTAAAGGGTTTGGACAAAGAAGAGAGAGCTAAGAATAAAAAGGAAGGAGTAGCTGGAAGGCAAATAAATGGCACATTAGAGACTGATAAGGCATGCAGCATGTGGTGTTTACTTAAATCTGAGGTCCTAGTGCCACCTTTATATAGCCAAATATTTATTTTTCTGTGTCTGTGTTATCTGGGTTGTAGCAGCAGGGATGACAGGATGCTGTGTGGGGAAATCCCTTCTCAACTTCAAATCACTGTGTGATCAGTGTTGCTTCGRGGCAGGATTAAAGGGTCAGTCTGTACATGGAGTCAGGTCAAAATCACAGTTTCGTCTAAATCTCTGGAGGGTGGGAAACAGCTGGCGTCACATGTAGCACATGTCTGCATCATGTGACTGTGTCCAACGCGAGTGTGTGCCAACGGGGCCAGATGAGCCTGAGGACTCTCGTAAGGAATGTTAAAAATGCCGCTGACACAGCAACGAAGGTCAGATCAGGTTCATCAATATTTTAGCTGCTGTGGATGCAAAGGCAAAGGAYGCTGCGCCGCTGTTGTGTGCCGTGCTAAGGAGGATATGAAAGGATGTAGACACGAGGAAGAACAAGCTGTGGTACACCCAACGAGAATACAAGTGGAAAGATGAAGTACGGAGTGGAATAAAGAGCATTTCCCCCCCGTGCTCATCATGTTACTCAGCATTACTTTTCTTGGATAAGATTCAAAATAATGAATGGATTAAAGGCACAACAGAATGCCTGCAGAGTTTTACCATCGTGACTTCCACCAACATCTCATCGCTTCCTTCCAGACTTGCAGCCTGTTGTTTGTCCCTCAGGGAGTTTGATTACTGCAAGATCTTGAGCTGCTTATGACATATAGACCTACTATTAACATAATCACATCATGAAATCCTATTTTCTTTCACCAAAAGAAAAAAGAGTAGTGGGCTTAAGGAGAGAAATGCAATTTCAGAAGAAGGCGGGCCTTATCAAATCATGAACGCTGGGATCTTGCAGAGAGGAGGATGATGGCCCGGCTCAGTTCAGCTCCACTCTGCCCAGCTGGGCGGCGCCTCCCCACAATATGGCAAACRTTGGCTGGCCGTGAGTGTGTGTGATCTGTGTGTTTGAATGGGAGACGTGGGGGTCTGTCTCCTGACGTGGAAACAAACAATATGGCAGTGGTCATCCGTGAGCACTGGCCCTGCCACTGCCACTCAGGAAAAGCAAAGGTGARGGAGGAGAAGAGAGGGGAGGACAAAGGAAGATGAAAGAAGGGAGGGGGAGTTAAAGATGCCAGACTGTGGAAAAATCCCTTGGACCTCTTGGCTGTCACAGGAACTACCCCGCAGCGGATTAATGCCCTCCTCTAAACAAGCAGCTGCCATTTTATTGTGTTTTCCTGGGCATGATTGCATTGTAATAATGACTGCTGAGATGACATTCCTATTTTTGTTTCTAACTATGGTAAATGGTAAATGGTACTGAACTTATAGAGCGCTTTTCAAGTCCCTCCGGACCCCAAAGCGCTTTACACTAACAGACATTCACCCATTCACACTCACATTCACACTAGGGCTGTGTATTGGCAAGAATTTGGCGATACGATACATATCATAACAGAGGGGTCACGATACGATACATCCCAATATATTGGGATACTGTAAGCAAGGCAATATATTGCGATATACTGCAATTTTTTTGTCCGAAAATTCTATTAAATAAAAACCTCTTACTGAGAAAATAGAAAAGCTAATGTTTACTTACAATGCTAATGCTACCTTTACTCTCTGGCGCTCAAGAGGTAGAGGAGCCAAATGGCTGGCTCATTGTTGCCAACTAGTGGTCAGAGGCTGAACTACAACATAAAAAACTGTTGGCAAGAAGGTTGACATTTTAAACCTTAATTAAAAATTGATACAGGGCTTTAGAATATCGATACAGTATCGAGAAATGAAATATCGCAATATTTCAGTGTATCGATATTTTCTTACACCCCTAATTCACACACTGATGATGGCAAACTACACTGTAGCCACAGCTGCCCTGGGGCACACTGACAGAAGTGAGGCTGCCATGCACCYGTGCCACCGGACCCTCTGACCACCATCAGTAGGCAAGGTGGGTGAAGTGTCTTGCCCAAGGACACAATGACTGAGATGGCTGGACCACATTTTATCAGTACAAGGGATTTGGGTAGATGTATTTCTTATAAAAAAATCAACTAATTAAATGGAAATGATTGAAAAAGACCATGTCTATCTAA
Source organism: Austrofundulus limnaeus (assembly GCF_001266775.1). Classification (NCBI taxonomy): domain Eukaryota; kingdom Metazoa; phylum Chordata; class Actinopteri; order Cyprinodontiformes; family Rivulidae; genus Austrofundulus; species Austrofundulus limnaeus. The sequence continues at coordinate 5,919,400 of NW_013952409.1, read as the reverse complement.
CATTAAACATGAATTAAGACTCATTATTGTTTTAAATCCCTTTTCACATTTAAATCATTCAGCTGGGGTTTATAGAAAGTGGAACTGCAAATCTTTGGTCTAAACTCCTTCTTATTGTAACTCCACAAGCCCATAATTCACCCCTTTTCTGAGGTGTGTCTGGCTTCCAGAGCAGTCCATTCTACAGTAGTTTAATAGAGGGGTACATGACTTTATCAATGCAGAAATGTTTTTATTTACAAATTAATTCAAAGGTGTCAACAAGTGAAGACTTGTCCATCCAGCCTTACATGTTGGAGCCAGAGTCTGACCCYGAGCCAGAGGAGAATGAAGACGATGAAATTGTAGTCAGTAAGTCCAGACCTTATTTGGCAGTTCCTTCACAAAAACTGTGATGTARAAGTTCAGAAAACTGAACGGGTTGAAAAATACGACTCGAAAGGATATAAAGATATCCTTGCAGCACCGAGAGACTAAATTCAAATTTTCTGCACTTCTAGACTCCAAGTGCAAAAAATTGGATTTTGCCCATTTTATCCCATAAACTGAATAAATAAAGTTCTAAACACCAAACATTTAGCTGAGATTTTTCCACTTAAACCAGTTCCATATTCTGTTATTGTCTGCAGCTTCAAAAAATACTTTAGAAACACAAATAGCCATGTAATCAGAAAATTAGCCACGAAGACACGTGCAGAAATTGTCCCTCACCTCTCATCTGGTAAAATAAACTGTAAAATCTAAAATCTGGAAAGTGATTATAAAAATGCCAGTGAAATATATTGCTTTAAGAGAAAGATAAAAATAAGTTTGTTAAAGAAATATGAAACTGTATAAAGTATATCAAAGTTGTTGTTTGAGAATGAATTGAAGTTTTTTTTTTCTTGATTATTCTTGCTTTAAATTAATTATAGAAAAAAGGGGCAGATATAAGATTTTTTCTTCTTTCTGCCTCCTTTCATTTCAATTTGATTTGTATATACATGCATTTTTTTGTTGTGTATATATGCTGTGTATTTATTTTTTTGTTTTTACTGTGTATAATTTTTAAATGAACTAACTAACTAACTAACTAACTAAACTCAACTAGGAATACATTCTGTAACTCTGTCCAACTGGAATCAAGTGACTTTAAACATGTTTTCTTCAGACTAATCTTTGGACCAGTGACATCAGTGACAACAGAARGGTGCTGAGGTAATCTTCATTCTGCGGCTCGTGTCGTAAATTTAGAGAAATCCAACAGTAAAAACAGGCCCAAGTTGGTGGATGACAAAATGGCACAAGCCTTCCTGACAATGTTATCACATTCTCTTGTTTCTTACTTACGATTTGCKCAATTTATTACTCTCTGCTCCCACCGGCCCAAACATCATAAAAAGACTAGAGCCTACAGATAAAGCCACATGGCACATAAAAATCACTACACTAAGAAGATATTCAATATCTTCACTTTTCCCCGCCCCCCACCACCCAAGTTAATCCTAGCTGAAAGCAAACCTTTGCCCCGTCTGAACACGTCCAATAGCAGCAGTGAGTGGCGATCAAACTACAGGTGATGGATGCTTCAGGTAAACAACACAAAAATAATGCTTAGAAGACCCTAACCTCGACGGCGAGGGAAATAAATACAGCTGATGTCTTATGTGCAGCATAAATGATGTAAAACAAACCAGAAGAAGCTTTTCTTGAAACTATGTGAAAATCCTTTATTTTATAAACATAATTCAGTATATTCAAATTCTTTCTGCCTCTTTAATAGGACCATATACTGCTTTTTTACAACACAAATAACTAAATGTGASCCATCACATCGAAACGAGGATTAAGTCCAAAAGTGGTGAATGGAGAAATAGGCAAATATAGTGTTTTGACTAAAATGTTAATAAAAATTGCATTTTGTCAAAATTTAATGAAAAAAATGTCTTATCAATGTAGCATTTGAATGAACTGCATGAAATATAATCATAAAACAAAATTTTGAAGCACTTTTTTGAGCAGTAGCAACAAAAAAACTGATTTTGAGGAAAAACATCTTCAAATTTTGAGATTTTCCCTGTGAGTTAGCAACGTTTTGTTTCTTTTTAGCTGGGAAATCTCAATATTCAAATATAATTTGAGGTTTCGTCTTTATAAGGACATCAAAAATTCCTCATTAAAATGACATAAAATTCGGATTCAGACCAAATGTTTCTGTATTATTGAAACCAACAAGACAAATTAAGTCAAATATATGGATTTAATTATGATATCAGAATGATCCAGGTATCAAAATGTAGTTTTTAAAGCCAAGAATCTGAAAATTAGGTCATTTTGACCAAATTTGACTTAATCCTCATTTCGATATGATGGGTCACAAATAATTAAAGAAAACATGGAATATATTTATAGTTTACATTTTTGCAATTTGATGTATACAAACATATTGCAAAAATGATCCTTTTAAAATCACACAAGGGGTAATATCACAGCATTAAATAAAAAAAACAAGCAAACAAAAATGAATCCAATTTTAATCCCAATTAAATACCAGTTAACAAAATAACCTGTTACTTTGAGAATCTGTAACTTACCCAAACATCTGCTCCACACATAGAGCCCTTTGCTTAAGTGCCAAATATTCTTAATTAAAGTCTGCAGACAGGAAGTCTCTCCAGAGTCCAGCCTGAAATTGGCTCCAGCTCCTTCTCTGATTTCACCTACATACATGCTTCATGCTGATGGCTCCGACTTTTATATTCATTCAAAGAGCCTATGATTAGAAATTAACTCCACATCCTTGCAACCCATGTAATTCTTTTGCCGCTCGGCCGTGAAGTGAAAATTGCTTGTAGATGATTAAAATGAAAATATTTCTTGTTTCAATACAAACCCCAGAACATAATGAAGGAGTCAAAAGCTATTTGTGCAGAGCCATTAATGAGTTCAACAATATTCACTGTGCGCGCGTGCGCGCAAAAAAATGCACACAATATAAATAAGCAGCGTGAATGGATGTTTTTTCCTCAGAGGAAATGATCGAGGACGGATTCTAACAAGATTAACCGTGACATGCCCCCAAAAAACTTGAGAGGCAAAGGGCCACTGGGAAGGGAATGTGAGCGGCTCTGCCAGTCTGTCATCAATTTTTTACATCACTCTCAAATGCACAGGGTCTCCCTCAAAATGATTTAAGGCCATAAAATGGCTTTCCTCCAGCATATCAGCCAGTGCAATAGATTATAATATYCACTCCTCCTCTCATGTGTACATATAATAATCTGCACACATTCAATAAAAAGGGAAGGATTGTATGGGGAGCTGCGTGCTGAAGGCAGCAGTTAATGACACTGCAGGAGAATACATTCAGTCATTTCATTTCCTGCAGCTAAAGAAAAAGTAGTCATGTCTTACATATTTGAAAAGATCAGTCCAGGACCCCTCATTTTATGCACATGTGAACTCTCAACTTGCCACTTATTCCAGACACCTTCCCATGTTAACCAAATCATGACTGTACTGCATCTCATCATAGCTCCTTTCCAGGTAAAAAACCAGTGATCGGCAGCTGCTCCTCAGGGTTGAGAGTGGACCTCATAAAGAGCCTTACTCACTTCCAAACCGCAGCTCTACTCTTACACATATTACAGAGTGAACAGAGGAGATGCGTAACTCTATAAACACATGTAAGAAACCGGACACGGAGCTGAAGCCCAGCATGTTTGACTGCAGAGTTGCAGCACATTTAAAGCAATATCTACGCTATTCKTGTCCGGCACACGCAACTTTATATTTTATGCTGTCATCTCTCTCAGTCCCTCCTCACAAACACATAAGTCTGCTCCCTCCCCTGTCATTTCCTATTCTCACACTGACCTTCAGCGGAATGAGAAGCAGTCTCAGTAACTGCAGAGGGGATTTACATTTAAATAAAGAAAAATCAACATGGTTCTTTCAGGAACAGAAGTGCTGGATTTCCTGCACAATTACTTTGAGCTAATCATTATGCACACCTGCCAGCCCTGTTAAGTCATTAGAAATGCATTCAGAACTGCTTGCACACGTCTAAAATAGCAGGAAAATGGTGATKGAGAATCCCACTCTGAGGTTCTTACAAAACTGACGCTCATCTGTGTGGCAGGTCAAATGCTAAAATATTTCTCAGCACGTCATTGTGAATGCACAACCTTTGAATCAGCCCGCCAGGTTCCCTGAATGTCACTCAGTTCTGCGTGTTCCCATTCCTGAATGCATGTTTTTCCATCTGCTTGTGTGCCAGCATAAAACATGGAGCCTGGCTGAGCTGGGACAGCCCCCTTCCCTAATTCAGTTCGTCAAGAGTTTTATTTCCTGTTCCGAGTGAGGCTCGGCTCCAGTCTGTCTCCACTGTGGTATTCCTGCCACATCACAGGTGAAAGCAAAGATCAGCCACACGCCGCTCTGAATGTTAAAGTGGAAAGACGGCATTAGGGGGTGGGGGTGGGGGACTGGGTAAGGGACTGTCCTTCATATTTTTTTATTGCTTTTTTCCAACAGTCATCTGTTTAAAAAAAGGCAAGACCTTGCATAATGACAGGGGGCCAGTTTTTGATGCTTGAAGAGTCCTTCAGCTGAACAAGTTTTGTGAAATTCAGAGTGGAAAACTGTCTGATGAGGCAACACACGCTTCATAATTGGGTATTCCTGATAAAACCACAAGCTGACACACATARATACAAAAGCAGGTCTTGCATTGTTGCTTACACTATAAAAGACAGCAGAAGAAAAAGACTGAAGTTACAGGTCTCACTACACTTTATAAATATATATGTGTGTATATAAATATAT
>NW_013952409.1:5895262-5914577 GCF_001266775.1 Austrofundulus limnaeus | reverse complement strand
TCATTCAGATGAATGGAGCATTACGAGGCTTAAAGGGGACCTATTATGCAAAATTCACTTTTTAAAGGTTTTTTTTACTCAATTTTGGGTATGTACTTCTTAAAAAAACAGTCCTAGGACAAAAAAATGCACCCAGGGGCATATTTACTGTAAGTAAATGTAGTTTTTAATGTATATTAACGACAAGTTTTATACTTCCGTCATTTTGTGATGTCACAAGCCGTACGGTAACCCACCTGAACCTGCGTTCAGCCCCTTAGCTAGCAACCCCCGGGTGAGGCTCCACCTCCTCAGTATAAAAAGCCGTCACAGTTGTTGTGCAATACGCAGCTCATTTCATAACAAGCCTCCAATAGGGCAATGGGTAGAGTGTTGGGCCAAAGAGCGAGACCAGGGTTTGAGACCGACACGGATACAATTTAATTATTTATTTTCATTCGTTATGAACACGTTTTCTCATGTAGCTCTATTGTTTAGCTTATTAAAGCCTTGTTAAAGCCTATTTGTTCAAGTTTCTGAGGTATTTTGACCACTGCTGCTCCCTGCCCTGGTAACAGCATGCAGAGTGAGCACAGAGCAGAGGAGGGGGAGAAAATAAAAAGAAGCTGCAACCACGACTCTGCCTCTCACTCAGATTGTACAACGGAGTTTCTGCTATTATTAGCCATGCTAACGTAAATGCTGGCTTTGGAGGGCGGAGTTAATGTCAACAGATTTTTTTGGAGGGCGTTACCAACAGAGCTCATTAACATAAACAGCTCTTCTGAACGCAAGTCAGAGCAGGCAGAACTAGAAAATAGGAAATTTTGTTATCTGAGAATTATTTTGTGCATTGAATTGAATGAACATGGTCTGGATAGCCCACAGACACACCATAAAAATTTCTAGGACCCATAATTGGTCTCCTTTAATCTCCGACTCAACTATTCCACTCCCACCTCTAGTTTTGTGCTGCATCCACATTAATATTCATTAAATCGTCTCAAATTTCATACTGCAATTCATTACAGCRGAGCATTTTGCTACTCAAGGTGACTGAGGAAGGAAGTGCAAACATACATTTGAGGCTAACGTCTGAGCAAATATTTACAACACAATACTTTCAACCTCCTGCCACAACGTGTTGCTAAACGCACTGTAATAGCTCACGGTGGTAAACACCATCCTTCATATTTAACGTATCCTTAACCTTTAAACTAAGAAATGGAGAAATGGAAGAAACGCACAACTCTGGAAACCATATTCCTCCTACACATTCTAATTATGATTTGTCTGTCGTTATTATAACTCCTTTCTTTCTGTTTTTGTTGTTTGCAATGGGTTTAGTCTTTTTTTAAATCAAGAAACTCCTAAATGTGTTGCCTCTGTGAGCGTTGATTGTCTTCAACAAAATGCTGCCACTTTTAGTGGATACACTATTAAATAAGACTTAAAAAACAGCTCATAGGAAATAAAAAAAGGTGACTTGGAATCACTATTTGTGTCACATGACCATGTTAGCTCCAGACCAAGCTATCTAATGCATTTCTGATGTGCATTTAGATTAGTGTGCAATCTAAGCTGCAGGCAGGGCAGGATGACGGAGAGGTTTTGGATTTTTGACACAGCACTGACAAGCTGTGTTTATAGGGTGGGGACATGTTTGACAGCTTGAAGATCAGGGGCGGGGGTCTTCCAACACCCATCCACAACTACCTGTAGTTTTCGATTTCACACCTTGTTGCAGTGTGCAGACASGTTTCCTTTCACCACTCCACGGTGGTAACCTCAAATTTTCTAACTGAACTTGCAGGCAGGTACAGTACATGACAACATAACCCGTAAGAGAAGAAGCAATTTTACCTTAAAATACATTTATAAGGAAATGGAAACAGAGAGAATGGCCATAAACTCCTTTAGATGTGGCTTTGACACACCATTTAGAACAGATAGTACTGATATAGTGCATGAAGATAACAAAAACAGAGCCGTGACATTAAAAAAGGGAAGAAATTGGGTGCTGCTATGCAAAAGCAACCTTAATAATGAAATTGTACCACGTTGAAAGTGTCTGTGATACTGAAATTCCTTCAGTGAGTGTCATTATAATATCAAAAAGAAAAAAACTGTATAGGTCTTCTGGACGGGTTCTTCTTTAATGAAACGTTTCGTCTCTCCTCCAAGAGACTTCTTCAGTCTGAGAGTTTCAGGCAAAATTCAGGCTTTTAAGCCCTGCCTCCATGTGACTGATACTCACATCACATGGCTATCGTTGACACCTAATTAACACCTATTGTTAACAGGGGGTGGAGTGATACTGGCAATAGCAGCACTGTAGGAGGGGGACAACTGAAAACGGAGGCCTCCTCCTCTGTTTAATGATGGACGGTCTTTCTTCACAAAAATGGCTTCTTTTACTCCTCTCTCAAACCAACGTTCCTCTCTATCAAGAATGAGAACATCCTCATCTCTGAAAGAGTGACCGCTGGCCTGTAAATGAGTGAAAACTGCAGAGTTCTGGCCATTAGATGTAGCTCATCTGTGTTGGTAATGACCAGAACTCTGCAGTTTTCAGCCATTTACAGGCCAGTGGTCCCTCTTTCAGAGTTGAGGATGTTCTCATTCTAGAGAGGAACGTTGGTTTGAGAGAGGAGTAAAAGAAGCCATTTTTGTGAAGAAAGACCGTCCATCATTAAACAGAGGTGGAGGCCTCCATTTTCAGTTGTCCCCCTCCTACAGTGCTGCTATAGCCAGTATCACTCCACCCCCGTTAACAATAGGTGTTAATTAGGTGTCAACGATAGCCATGTGATGTGAGTATCAGTCACATGGAGGCAGGGCTTAAAAGCCTGAATTTTGCCTGAAACTCTCAGACTGAAGAAGTCTCTTGGAGGAGAGACGAAACGTTTCATTAGAGAAAAACCCGTCCAGAAGACCTATACAATTTTTTTCTTTTAGATTTTTTACCTGGATTACTGAGATGCATCAGGACGTCATTATAATATGTATGTTTTTGTTGTTTTTCAAAATGTCCACTGAATAAATCAAAAACAGGTAATAAAATGCAGAATGGGCAATTAGTAAAGCTGCTTTAAAAACATACTGTATAGCTGTCAGCTCATGAAAGTCTAATTTACAGAGCTTTCAGAGGAGCAACCATAGCTGCTGGCTGCTGTTAGTTTACTTAATAAAGCAAATATAAAAACAATTCATAAATCAATGTGATATAATTCATTCTAAGAAATGAGGGGTAAATGATGACTCAGTCTTTTCACAGAGATGAATATTTTGTTGGAAATTAATCTAATATAACATGGATATGGTGAAATAAAGCCACAACCACACGACAACCTTCTAGTCTCTTTGTAATTTAGGTTCACAACAAAAAATCAGAATAAGATGACCAGGTTGTTCAATCTCTGCTAAAATTACACCATATTTTAGGAGAAAACAAGGTCATTATTTTTATTTTAAAACAGCAACACATCTAAAAATAGTTGTGCCACGTTTAGCACCGTGAAGCAGCCACTGTTCTTTTCACAACAGTCTGTAAACATCTTGGAGCAAGGAGACCATAGCTGGAGGTTTCGGAGGGAAATATCCAATTCTTGTCTGATGTAGGATTCTAGATGTTCAACAGTCCTAATGATAGTTTTTATTCATTCATTCATTCATTCTGAATAGGAATTTAAATTGTTTTAAGAACCTGTTCATACTTTTCTTGTATTGACGGGGCTGCGGTGGCTCAGTGGTCAGCAAGTAGGGGTCCCTGCAGGAGGAGTTTCTTCTTGTGTGGGCGGAGTTTGTTCTAAGTCCTGATTGGCAGAGTTCTTTGGTGTGGGTGGAGTTTTTCCAAACAATAATCGGCAGAGTTTGGAACATAGGCAGAGGTTCTTGGGTACGGCGTTCAAATTTTGTGTGATTAGCATCTTCCTATCTGATGTTATGACTAAAAGAAATATTTATATTTAACAATCTTCCTAGGCGTTTCGACCGAGGTACACTTTTTTTTCTTCATCATCATGGTTTCTTCAAACCCCACGCAAAAAGAGTCAATCAATAGACCAATCACGTCTTTAACAAACTACGCCCACAGAAAAACAGACCAATCATGTCTTGGACAGACTCCTCCCACACACCAAGAAATTCCCACCAAGTAACTGCAGAGACCCCCTTCTCGTTGACAGTGCCATGGTCTTAGGCCACAGGTTTGAGTCCAAGTTGGTTCAAGGAAAGCATCTGGTGTAAAACAATTACAAAATCTTCCATATTTGATACATTTCCTAAATTTCATTGTGAATAAAATATGGATTCATAAATCGTTGCCTTATACTACGCATTTTTACACATTTATTACACAATGTTTTCAAATTTTCAGAATTTGAGTTTTACAACTTTTAGTTACATTTAACTACTGACACAGAACACTTGTGAAATAATGTCAAATGTGTTAAAAACTTTGAAAAAACATTTATTTTAGTGAAAATCCTTTACCATACAAAGGATTTTTGACTATCAAAGAACAAGGCTCTGTCTTTGGGGATAAAAAGGAAACACAAACTATTTGAGTGGCTTTAATCATGCCCATATCAGGATAAGCATTAGGGGGTTTGGATTAAAGGTAAATATCAGACACAGAATTGGGGTTAAACTAACTACAGCAAACTAGTAGGAATCCCATTAATAAAGTGTCACTGCTGAAGTATAGGAGCCCTGATCCACATAAGAAATAATGCCGTCTGGGCAGACTGTCCTCCATCCCTTCCCTCGATAAGAGAATTGAAGGTGAGCACGGTGCAGTGCATGCACAGCCAGGGTTAAGAGTGATTATAATGTAGAACAAAGCACATGACCAGGAACCTAAGTTATGTGGCCCTCTCCATCCATGAATCCTGATTGAGATGCAGGTCCAGATCCAGACCTGAGGGGTCTTTATGAAAAGTAAGTCACATAGATCTCAGCACACTCCAATAGCAATAAACTGACAGCTTCAGCAAAAAAAAAGGTAGGAATAATGTGCCCTCACTTCTTCCGCCATAAGGTAGTTTTTTATAAACAGAGTATATTTCACTGTTTTGAGTCCCACTGTTTTGCGTCCCATAATATCATCAATGTTACAATCTCCTCTTTCTGTCAAACTCTACGAAGCATGACGGATTTTGAAGCACTTTAAGAGGCCGATGTCACGACTTGGCCCCTTTTTTACTGATAAACTCTCTCTCCAACACTCACTGTTCACCCGCCACGAAAACATGCTTTGGATTTACACAGGCTGCTGCTCCGCGTCTCGTTTACCTACCAGTAGGGTGTTTGTGCTATCAAACGATTTCCAGTGAGCTAGAGGCAGCTATCAGCAGGCATTCTCCTTAAAAAGTGAATCTCTTCTTCCCCGCAGTCTAATTTCCTTTTGAAGTTAGCAGTTGATTCAGCAAAGCCATTTTCTAAAGCCTGTTGTTTACTCTTCTGTTTACCTCAGTGGTCACTGTGCTAATATATTTTTTTTCCAAGTTAACAAACCTTAACTGGGAAATTGCTGTTTTTACCGGTATGGGACAATTTAATTTCAAGCTGTGCATCTTCTGATACTTCTCTGCTGTTTACTGTATATGATTACCTTAATGGAAATTTAAAGCCTTGGCTGACAAGTTTAGGCAATGAGCTGGAGCAACTATTGGTCAAAAACTGAATGAGGWAAAGCATGGCACTGAGAGAAGTGCTTTGAATCTCCACTACAGCATGCCTGAGAATACAGTAAACATAGTAATATTTTACAGCAGGACCTCCCAAAAATTCATAACCATCTGCACAAACTGAATCCCTTGCTTTATTGCCTGTACCGTTRAGATATAGTTTAATTGAGCTGAACACTTTTCCATCACTTCTCTGCAAAAATCAACTGCAGATAACAGAAGGGCATCATTTAATTGGCCTTCTGTGAGCAGCTCTTTAGAATGGCTCAGTAGTTCACATCCTGCTGCTCCGCTTTGTCACTTAGCCACTTCATCTTCTACCTCACCCCCCAATATCCTCAGCTGGCCTCTCACAGAATCACAATAGCAGTTAAAATGGGCAAATTTTGACTACGCTCTTGGTTACTCGTGAATTTCTGAAGTGCTGCCTTGCTTTCTGTTTTAATGGCACCCTTAAAAACCCATTAAAATGGATGTATTATGTAATATCAACATGTTTGAGCTTTATATCATGTTATAATGTCAWTCTCTCATCAAAAYCATACACAGTGTTGCTTTGAGTCATTCGTGCATGTTTGAGAAATCCTTGAATCTCCTGTTGTAGCCATGTGGAGCCGCCCCTCAGAGCCCCCCTCCCCTGAAGCACTGTTGTGAAGACGRGCTGAAGTGGAAGTGRCAGAAATGGTAGGAGGTTCTTAAAGAGACAGAGGTGAAATTCAAGGCATTTAGATAGGCTATGATGTAAGGTCAAATTGATTTTTTGATATGTACAGCATTTTCATAACAACTCAAAGTAACTTGATTGTGGTATAGAATTGAAGTATGTGTCTGGAAAATACTTAAAAAAAAACTGCCACCATTTAAAATAATATTTTTAAGATGCTTGTCTACTTGAGGAAAAAATGGGATGGACTGCATCCATTTATTATGACTTTGGTAGGGTGCAAATGCAAAAAAATAAAATTGAAAAGCTGATCATTATGCACAAAAAAAGATGAAGTTACTTCAAACAACAGCAGTGAAAAGCAAAAAGAATGCAAGTGGAAGGAGGTGTCTGTCCTTTACAACAAGTAAGCAAAGTCACAGCATGTTTCAGAGAAGACTTACAAAACTTTCATGCAAAGCATAAACATTCTGACAAAGTTAAGTAAAAACAGATGATATAGTTAAAAAGATTATAAGTAACTGCTGGACTAAAACTGTAATTATCTCCGCACTGTGCTTTTGGTGGGTTTGTCCTTACGATCCAAACAAAACATGACCTGGTAACTTCTCAAAGCAAATGTTGTCCAGGGAAGTTGATTCCAGTCAGTGTGCTTGGCAATGGAAGAGTGCCTGCCTATGAGAAACACTGTTAGCCAATTTAGGGACTCTGGCTGCAGAAGTGTGCAGAAATGTAACTGGATAGCGGTTGGTCACGCTCACTGAGGCCAACCCTGCCGTCACTGACAGTTGATACAGAGCAAGACAAACATGTCACTGGTTCTCAAATCACACGTTCATCCGCCCAGATATCCAGCTGCTTCTTCTTTGAGTCGGGCTACAAATAATCCCTAACAACAATTTGTATTCCCCAAAATACATCAACCAAGTCTTGCCTTTTTATAACTCTCCCCAAACACTTTCAGCCTCCCAGTTGCTCTCCTGATACTCCTCCTCCTCCTCCTCCAGCACGCTCTGTTGGTGTTCTTTCTGTTTGGAAGTGAAATATGATGGTCCTGCTGTCTGATGGTGTGTAAGAGGCTGCTAATGCGCAACACTGCTCGATGTGAGCCACTTTTACCGACACCTAATGATTGATTATTCTGTCCTGCCATAACTTCGTACAGTTTAATCACTTCTATATGAATTGGTAAACAAACAGTATGTCACGTGTGAGTCTATTAAAACTCGTGCAGAGAAGAAGAGGAATGTTTGCCAACGAGCACATAATTGGTATCACTCATTCATGCATCAACATCTTTTTAAAAGTAAAAAAGAATCCTATAGCTACTGTAGTGTAATACTTTTTTTTATTTGTGGACGTCCTGAAGTCCTTTAGTATCACAACTTTGGAGACCCATTCTGCCTGCAGCCTGCGTACACTTTATTCAGAACACACAAACTGTTGCCTTTCATTGCACTACATGAAGTTCAGACATGCTTTCTGCCATCTCCGCTGCGAAGAATAACAATRACGATGAATCCACAGCCCAAGGAAGAAAACATTTGGCACATCACAGGATTCACACACCTCCACACAATTCCCTGGGAACAATGGAGCCCTCGGGGCGAGAGGGGCGGAAGATGACAGAACGACACCATCCTTCCTCCCACCTCTTCGGATTTGCAGATATTTAAGGTATTGCTGGCACAATTCGCACCGCATCAGCACCAGATATTAATTATGAAAGACAGCAGCAACACTTCCCCTCGCAACGGCATGCGTTCGGAGGTTGCGACTTAATTAGTCAAATTATTTTCCTGACGGTTCAGCGATGGCAGCGTGTCAAGTTATCTGGCAGAGGTATAATTCTCCAGCTAGTTTTAAATTGAGATTTTATTTGTCGTAATTAAATTTAGAACATTTAACCTTGGCAACTCAGTACTTAAGTGCTTATATTTATATATATGTTTAATGCTTTCTGARTACTCACCAGAATGAAAAAAAAAGACAATTATGCTGGAGGTTTTAATTAATACTGTCATCATTTCAGCTTTAAGGGATTCCTGTAGAGCTGTCCCAACTCATCAAAAATGATTTTTACCGTGATGTTTGAAGGTGGAAAATGAACAGCTCCTTAGATTGTTGTCTGAACTGTCATACACTGTAAACCCTCACATTTCTGAACATCTGTTTTCTTGTTTGAAATGTGTCCACACTAGCAAAACACAATATTTGCTCAGCAAGATTTAAAAAAAACAGTCATTATATAATATCTGCATGGAGTTTGCGCTCACACATTTTCTTCACTCTTGAGTGAAGCAGCTGCGGCTCAGGTGGGAGAGGCTTCATTTGCCAAATGGGAGATTGTCAGCCCAYTTCTAGTCTTCCCCACCACATGTTGAAGTGTCCTTGGGCAAAACACTGAAACCCACATGAAATGCAAAATTGGTGTTTGAGTGTGTGTTTGTGTGTGTTAGTGAATGGGTAGATATTAGTGTAATAGCACTTTGAGCAGTCAATAGGATCAGAAAGGTGTTATAAATGTGGTCCAATCTTTTTCTGCATAAACGTCTCATTTGCATATTTATATCATCATCCAACAGTAACTGTCTCATATACATACTCTGAACAGAAATGCATTTTAATATCTAGGGGGAAAATATAGGTCTCCTGACTCGTGATCTGCAAGGTTTGGTAAGACAGTTGCCATGAAGAGGCTTATGGAAAACTCTTCTTTATACTGTTTATTTTAAATCCAATCCACTTACCTTGTATCTTCATTAAAATGCTGCGATGAAATTCTACATAGCACACATGTTGAATACATTATCTGTGATTATATTTAAAGTATGGAATATGGTTAGATTATTTTTTATGTGCCCGGATTTCAAAGTCTCTGCTGCATTTTTCATTTATTTTTTACACGGCTGCTAAACAAAATAATTTAGTYAAATGAACATCAAATAAAGTTAGAGTTTAGTCTCAGGTGTACTCATACTGCAATATTTTACATTAGAGAAGTAGATTAAAATAGAACTTAGAAAATCCTGTAAGAGTTTGTAGTCTCAAGATAATACTTGTTTTAGAACACAAAGCAGAAACGGGATAAATAAACCAATGGTAATTTAAAAGACAATACCATTAATATCTGATGACTAATAAAATATGACTAATATATTTAGAATGTAAACAAGGCACATATAAATCACTCAGTTAAGAGTTTAAACTATGCTTACTGGTCTGTTTACAGAAAATAACAATTACATTGAAAATACAGTATTTTTTGGCAGAAACGTGTGAAGCAAACTAAAATAAGAAAATATATAAATGTATTTTTATGTATTTCATTTAACTCAACATATTTTCTGTCTCAAGTAATTTGACACCCTCCCATAATGTTTTGTTAAAGTCCTGGTATTTTGTTTAATACCAATAAAATTTATTATAATTTTAAAAGGAGGCAGGTGACTGTGACAAGAAGATCCTTATGTTTTTCTTGACATTGTATAAATACTAACAATGTGAGTTTTACTGTAACAAAATCAATTTTATGATATTTTGATTAGACTGAAGAACATTTATTTGGAAGGGCTGCTTTATCCTATTATTTTTGCTGAATTCCATTGAATTGAACTTGATGCACAGTGTCGTAAGATGACTTTTGAGGCTATTCATATATAGTTATACACAATGGAATTTAAGTAAATAATGTTACTCTTTTACTTTGCCCACTTTACCCAATGAACACTGTTTTAAATCAGTATTTATACAAGAAATAACCATTTAGTGCAACTTTAAGGTTAGATGGACATAGAGGTGAAAAAACAGATGCTGAGTGGGTCTGCGATCAATTAGTGAACTAAAAGCAGGCAGATCAATCATTTATGACCACCACGTGTCATTTTAACTCCAATTTGATTCAAAATGACACAGGAAAGTGGAAAAAAGGTTCAGGAACGTCTACATTCTCCCCAATGGCAAAATGGTTTGAAATAATAGGTGATAGTTTTTGACATCAGGGTCCTTAAAGTTGTAACACTTCCGTAGCTTGGTAAGGCTTGGTGGCACTGATACAAAGATTTTTAGTGACATTTCAGCACAGCACCACTTCACCGAGCTGGCACAATAACAGGGTAAGACACTGAGTGAAGCAACTCAGGACAGCGCATTTATAAAASAAAAATGCAGCTCTTTAGGCTCTTGGGAGTAGAACAGGATGGACGAATGGATTTACTACGTTTCTGTCCAAATGCCAAATCTCATCTTTAGGCCCATTTATTTGAGTGACGTGAGCTGCAATGCAAAATAAGCTTCCGCGGGGAGCAAGGTTAACTCAGGCTAAAAAAATAAAATCACATGTTCCGTTACTGCTTGTTYTGTAAGTCAACTATCAGTTATTCATGGAGTTTTATTATAACCAGAAAACGTGTGTTTCAAAGTTACACGAAAAAAAAGGAAATACTTAAGTAATGACAGTTCAAGAGCTTAACCCTTTCCTGACTTTTCCCTTGGCAGACATACAAGTGGCATTTTGGTAAATTTTGGAATATTGCATCTAAAAACAAACAGAAAAAGACTTGGCCTGGAATCCTGAAAACAACCTGGCATTAAATAACATGCATGAAAAGTAAACTGGTGATTTCGGGCCTTTGTTTACCTTTTCAAAAAGGAAAAAAAGATACTCTCTCTTTAGCCTTTAATCAATCATTAATGCAAATCTGGGGATCTTAGAGGGAGCAGCCTATTTAAAGTCAAGATTTAATTAAAGACATTCTTCCTGTCTTTCTCTCATTCATTATTCCATCCTTTAATTATGTTAAGAGCGAGAAGCTTGAGACTAAAATGCAAACATAATCAATATAATTATAGACAAGATTTGTTCTAGAAAACATAACTTAGTTCTAAAATATTTTTAATAAGCTTCAAATTACAAGATCTGGAATTCACATCCAGCTCTTAGTTAAAATATTCCAGCCCAGAGAAAGGAACATTTAGATTAAAAAGCTACAAAACGATWTTCAGTTAACTAAAAAGTGCTCATTATATTTTGTATTCAAACTTTTACTGTATAATTTTAACCCAGTGGTGACCCATTTGACTGTTGATGAGTATTAAAATAAAAATATCGGAGGCTAACAAAATCTGTTCCTTCACTTCAGGAAACCTTGCACATGGATTTGCTGGGAAGTATTCTGTTAGAAACCAAATAAMAGATCGTCACTTGGGTTCCTTCTCACGTTCAGCATCAATAACAACTAAACTAACTGATAAACCACAAAACATCACCTTCCTTCAGAATCAGAAAATTACACAATAAGTTACGGTCTAATTTTAATGGTGGTAAGTCCTGCTCTGAACGAGACAAATGCTTTGGTTTATGTGGAGCTGGTCAGGAAATAAAAAACTTAGGATCTCTTTTCAAAGTTAATTCCAACCAACAGGACTTCAATGCAGAACCTTTGTTGTGCTTTCAAAGAAACAAACTGAGTGTTTAGTTCGACTCAAACAGGGTACGACCTCAATGCCCCACTCACTGGGCTTGTCACATTGTGTTTGCAACAGTTGTTTTTCCCAGTTCTGACCAACAATTCTACATAATTTGATTAATGCCTAAATCCAATTTGAACCAAATAGACTTAATATATTTAACTTAGGTTACATGTGAGCCTGGGCCTTTTCCCAGTGGTCCAGCTGGACAAATATAGACTTTTGGTTTAACCATTTAAATAAACTGTGAGACAAACATTTCTTGCAATGCAAAAGTAGCTGGAGAAACCATTTGGTTGTACATCATCGGTGCATGTAAACAGACTAGGTTTGTTCATCACTGCGGTGCAGATTGATACCATAAAACCTACCAGATGTAAGTATTTTAAACACATTTGTCATAACAGCTGTGAGCTGGAAATGTTTTATTTTGTGACTGTGTTCAAGTCACATGATGGTGAAACCATTTAGGAGGCATGCTTATATTATTTTATTTGTGTTTTTAAATAAAGGTGTCTTGTTTTATACATCAAACAAATTTTTTTGGGGGGGGTGGGGGGTATGTATTTTCAAGACACACAGTTCAATTCTATACCATAATCAAGTAATAAATTTGGCTTTGTAGCATAGTCTATCTAAACGCCTTAAAATTGGCCTTGGTCTCTTTAAGAACCTTCTACCATTTCTGACACTCCCACTTCAGCACGTCTTCACAACAATACTTCAGGGGAGGGGTGCTCTGTAGGACGGGAGCTTAGCTGCAGACTGAGCTTCAGGGAGGAGCTTTGGATAAATAGGCGGAGCTTTGTGCCAGCAAGCATTTAGACAACGTCACATGGCCACCACAGGAAGTTCAAAGGTTTGTCAGACATGCATGAGTCAAAGCAACAATCTGGGTGTGTTTTTGATGAAGAAATATGATATAAAGCCCAAAAAAGTTTATTTTGCATAATACACTCCCTACCCTTTAATATATCTAAACTAAGCACAAAGTCATATTTATTATATTCTGTACCACCAAGTTATAAAACCTATTGCTTTTAGAAATCATCATAGTCATAAGATGTAGTACTGACATTCATGCCCACTTGATTGACCTTTCATCCACACCATCACAATGCAGCCTTAAAAAAGGCTTTTAATTTGCCTTTCGGTTCACTCAGAACCCATGACTTCTCTTGTCAAACTTTAAAGGTCAAACAAGCAGTCACAGTGTCCTCTACTGAAAATTCAAATGAAGGTCAAAGCCAAATAAATATATCCTCAGCAAGGAAAAATAACTACACAATTTTACAGATTTCACTGCTGGCTTTCACGGTGAAATGGAGTTTTTATTTATGAATATGCAGTTTTTAAATTGAAGCGTAACTGACATTTATTGGAACCGAGAAGTGAATGCTAGGACAAATTATTAGATCTGAAAATGTACCTTTGATCAATTTTAGATCAGACAGTTTCTGCGAGAAACATAAATTGAGCCGTTCTTTAACGATTAGAAATATAGACTTTCTTTCCTCCTAAGARGCTTTGGGAATGTTTAAGTATTTGTAACAAATTTTTGATGAAACAAAATGCTGTTATTTTGGTTTTATCCAGCTTGATACTGGTAAATACTCTGAATTTTGCTAAAAATATTCAGAATTAACAGTCCGTGCACTGAATCTAACACATTTCCCCCCCTGTAGAGATAGTAGATGAGTGGATGGTTGCAGCACCACAGGTGTTCCTGATTGTTGTTGCACTCAGTCTTTCCTGCTGCCTGATTGTTGAGCAGCTGGCTGTGGCACCGTGTGGGGACTTGTCCAGTAGTGGGACCAGATCTTAGTTAAAAATCCTCCAGCAGTGAGTAAACAGAGGCTGAGATCTCGTCGCACTGTCACAAAAATCCAAAGTAAACACTGCGCCGGAAGATCATCGATCCTACAGTGATTCATCTGATACAAAACAGCTTCTTTGTTGAGCTCGGCTCCTTTGATCCACGTGTGCGACTCACTGCGACACATCCACACGTGATCTGCATTTAAATATCCCTGCAGGTCAGCTCTGACCACATTAAAAGGTTAATATAGAACCAAAGCCTTTCCACTCTTGAAAATGTCCATGACCTGATTCTTGAAATGTCAACAAAGTCCTTAAGCAGGAAGGAGATTAGTTTTCCACTATGAGCTGTGAGTTAAGAAATAGACTAACTGAAGAAGAAGCAGGATTTATTTGAAGGCTCTACATCAAACTTATGGAGCAAGGGAATACAACATGGTGCTGAGGTAGTGTCAATAAATCCCTGTGGACTGCTGATGATCATTTAGTAAATAAAACTAGTTTATTAAAGAAAAATCTTGTGTGACATTAATACTAATATTAGACAATAGGCGTGTCTCAATTCAGGGGTTGCAGCCCATGTGGCAGGGCTCTAGACTAACTTTTTGCACTGGTTGCACCTGTCCACCGAACATTTTTTCTTAGGAGCACCAGCATAAAGGTTATGTGCACCCAAATTTTCAACCACGTCACATTTAACACCAGTGTTTTACAGACTATTTTTTAAAATCACTCTTCATTAAGGCAATATTAACTCGCAAATAATTAGTTAATTATCTAGTAAACATAAAGTTCTTTGTTTGAACCAGAATCGCACAGGACATTTAACTTACTGAAAGGTATTTAAAGTGATTCTATAAAAATTTTAAGTGCAAAGGTTTAAGAGCTGAATATCTTATAAACATCTTAAATATTTCATGGTTAAATTTCTTTTAGACACATGACCCTCTGATGGACGACTCTTTGGCCTTGGCTAAACCAGAATGATGAACAGAGAATAATGATTAATAACAGAAATATTACTGATATTTATTAAAAGGTTGTGCAGCTTTTTTAAAGCAACAAAACACATAAAAGTCTGCAATTTCATTTGCCTTAGTTGAATCTTTTTATTTCATTTAAATATCTAATATGTCTAATCTTATCTTCCTGAGACCCAGAAGAACCAATTTCAAATACCTGGAATGTAACTGTGGTGAAACCGATTAAGTGTAAAAGTGGCCTGCCATACCGGTGAGTTTCCTCATGCTGCTGAAATGATCTGCAGCCCTCCCAGAGCAGACCCCCACTGTTATATTAGCAAGATGGACTTGTAAGCGACCAACCGTCCACATCTTCTTTTCATTTCCACAGTTAACAAGAAAAATGTTTTTTCAGACTCCGATAAAAAAAAAAACTATGGTTGTTTCGATATGTGTTTGATCACGTGTTTGTGTACGTTTTTGCTTCATGATGGGGACAATTATTGACCATTTCCCTGGTAAACACAGCCTGGTGAGGTTATGGTTTGGGTCAGGTGTGTAGCCTACCTGGGAGGTTAGGTTTGGCTATGGAAATGACCGGGAAATGAATGGAAGCCAATGCAAAAGCCCCATGAYGARAGAACAACAAATGTGTGTGTGKGTGCAGGAGGTGTGCAGCGGAGCCCYGGAGCAGAGCGCAGTATTAGGAGACATGGAGACTGTATCAGCAGGCGACCGTTGATACCGCTGGATTTTTATGGGACATGGAAACTTCTTGTTTCAGCYGGCGTCCGCTCCCTCTCCCCCTCGTAAAACTGTGTGGTCGCACCAGTGCCACCCAACATTTTTTTAGTCGTACTGTTAGGAAATCAGGTCGCATTTGGGACCACATTGGTCTGACTCTAGAGCCCTGCCATGTGGACCGCGGCCCACGTAGGCCACACCCTATGTGGGCCGTAGGCCGCCCATGTAGGCTGTATAACAGCTGTGAAATGAGACTGTCTCTACGGACTTATGTTTGAGTGACCAGGCACCATGGTGTTAGATTTTTTATCACATGCCTTCAGTTGTCTTTTCACAGTATAACMTTCCTAAATAGCCAATACTCAGATACGACCTACGTTGTCAGGGTTTTGTTGGCCATATACGTAGGGGTGCAAGCAACCTCTGACCTCTGAAACACAGCCAATAAATTCCTCAAAACACAATGTCATTTTTGAAAGACCAAAAAAAAAAGACTCTTAATGAAATGCAATATATTTCTCTTCTAAAAGAAAACAGATAGTGTATATTATATGGAACAAGTGGCAGCTCAAATTGCCAGAGGGATAAAATTCCCTGCCTGCTTTGTGTCTGCAAAGTGATCATATTTGAGAATTTGATCCCCYATATGAAGATGTTTCCTTCTCATTAGAAGTCAGTATTATTATTTTTTTTTTTTTTCTCTCTACGCTGGGAAAACAATTTGCACTTTGACTTAAAAACTGTCAGAGTTTGACAATCTCTTGTAAACACGCCATTTCGATTTGGCTTTGTCTAACTCTTCATTTTGTTTCTTTACCAAGAATGGAACAGTCTCACTTCAGGGCCTGCATCACATTAAACAGTTTGTTGTCAGTCACCTGAAACCTAAAGGGAGAACGAGGACGTGTTTGCTGAGATTATTTCATTCAAAAACACGACAATCARTTAATTATTACACGCACCTCCTCACTTCTTTGTAGCGATCAGGGAGCCACAGACGTCTAATAGAATTTGAGACTTTAATGTCTGTATTTGTCAAGATTTGTGTCGTTTTGATATTTTTTTTTGGATGCATTTCTTTTGTTTGCTTTTTTTTGTATTTTTGTCTGTGTTTTTGTTTTCACCCCCGTTTCCTCTGTGCCATCAGCACATCAGCAACTTCTCTTCTGTCTGTTCTGTTCATTCAGCTCCTGCCCCAACCACTCTCACCTGTCCCCAATTTGTCTACACTTCTGGGTTCATGCCTACAAACTGTGACAGTGGGACTTGACTAAAAAACAAACAAAACGGAAAAGAAAAAGCAGAAATAAATGGCTAGTCTTTAACTGAGGCAGTCCAGGAAAAATCACAGTATTTTATTTGACCCCTGTGAAACAAGTCAATTGAATGGAAAACAMTCCTTATGACTACAAAACATTATAGGTGATAAGAATCAGGTTTTTCCCACTGATTTGACGTACATTGAGGTAAAAACAAAAAATCAATTTTTGCAGATTTTCTGTGTTAAACTACAAATCACACAACTTGCTGTGAAGGTTGAACATGGGTAAAAGGAAAATCCATCTAGTTTTGATGCTGATCCAGATTAWTTTCCTCCAAATTGCAAAGCAAGTGTTTGGCCTTGCCGGAAAATGGATCTTCATGAGGTCCTTACAGCATATCTGCACATTGTCTCCTTGCATAATACTGTATGAGATACTAATGGTTGGTGTAGGTATACTAAAATACAAGGTATATTGCGATTTATACCATGCCACATTTAAAAATATAAGTAGAATATCCAAAGTGTGTGTGGGGGCACGTTTTTGCATCGTTGGGACCATTTTCCAGAAAAAGGCAGCTTCTTGGGGACTGAATGTGCATGGGGACCAATGCCTAGTCCTCACATGTACTGATGATAATTTTGGGTGGGGGGTTGGGTTTAGGACCAAAGTGTGAGTTGATTTTAGGTTAGTTTCAGGGTCAGGTAGGTAACTGTGAGGTTAGTTTCAGGGTAAACTGTCACAGTTAGGCTATAAAATTACCAAAAAGAAAATGAATGGAAGTCAATCCATGGTCCCCAAGGGGATATAAAAACAAAGCTGTGTGTGTGTGTGTAGTAAGGGATTACTGATTAGTGTGAAGGCCGGTCAAATCCTGTTTTAACTTTAAAGATTTTCTTGTAATACACATGTTCAGGTTTCTGAACTTTCAATATTTATTCTAACGAGACACCGGATCAGAAGCCCCCAAGTCAGTCAGCTGTGGTACAATTAGTCTTGCCTCACAATTTAAATAAATGGGGTAAAAAAATCCAACACTTCTTTTCAGGTATTTACTGTATTTTTATTGATCACCTACCTTTCTGATGTTTTTGTTCAAATACGCACTTTTCTAAAGAATTATTTATTTCATTTTAGTAATGAGGCTTTAAAGAAAGTGCTGTTCCGTTGTGATTGATAATGTTACAGCCTATAGCAAGCTGGGAGAATGCATCATTCATGGTTCAGCCCCACATACCTACTGCGTAAATTTGGGCTTCAGAAGTACAACATGGCAGCACCCATTGCTCATTTTTTTATTTTTTACTTTTTGGCTTGATCATCTGACTTTTAAGAATTTGCTTTTTTCCGATTATATTGTCTCCAGATTTGAGATCATTAGCCTAAATGTAAACTACAGACCTGTTAAGTTCAGCAACGGTGAGCAGAAGTTTTCAGATAATTTCACGCCTGTCCAAAAGAATGTACACTTTACATTAACTGACTGTCAGCTGTTCACACTACCACATGGAAATAATTAAAAAGCCATTCGTTTTTGWTCAAATGTGCACGCCTTATAAACACATCTTGTACATATTAACTGTTTTCACATAAATTCCACGTATCATCGTTGGCCTGTCAGCACCCCCCCACAGAGTGAAAAATCTCTGCAAGTACGAAACAGACTGAGACAAAAATGACATTTTTCAGCAGCTACATCATGAAATAAGTTCCCATAAATTTATTAGATGCCTTCAACTGTATCTAATACATCTTATAGCATAAATCATAAATTTGGCAACTTCACTTTTTCCTTTCTCATTGAAAATACAAGCAGCCTTTAAAAACATATCAACGTTAACGCAACTTTACTGTTGTTTCGTATCGAATATWTGTTCAACTTACCTGTTTGTTATCAAAGACTTTTATCACACCTTAATATATAAAGTGTTTGAATTTTAATGGGAAATCTTTACACTCAAACAAAAGTGGTGTAATGTCACCACTAAAAATACATTCTCAACATGTTTTTATTTTTGCTTTTCCATATGGCTTCATTTGTATTAGTTATATTATCACATTATCAGTTATCAGCCCCTCATCTGAAAGCTTGACAGCCAGAGAAAAGATCGGTTCATGATTAAATAAAAGAACAAAGCGAAACGATMTAAAATGCAACACAAGAAAAAGTCTTTGGAGGATGTTTCGCACAAAATAAACTGATTAGGAATGCTACGCAAAGAGTCGCGATTGCTGGATCTGACTAAAACATCTCATTTTTTTAAAGGTGGTCTTGAGAAAAATAAATCCACTGCAGTACAAAAAGCACCAGTGTTCGAAAAACGCACTGAGTCAAGTTTTTCTGATGTTATTTAGTTTTATTTTTACAACTTATTATATGATTAAAGTC
This sequence comes from Austrofundulus limnaeus, assembly GCF_001266775.1. Classification (NCBI taxonomy): domain Eukaryota; kingdom Metazoa; phylum Chordata; class Actinopteri; order Cyprinodontiformes; family Rivulidae; genus Austrofundulus; species Austrofundulus limnaeus. The sequence continues at coordinate 5,895,600 of NW_013952409.1, read as the reverse complement.
ATAAACTGAATATTCGATAACCCTGACAGTTGTCGTGTTATAGAAAGACATTGGCAAAAACATTTATGACAATATTATCTACCATTAAACTAAATTAGGCATGACAGCTGACTTCTTTTATTAGTTTTAGCTTCAATCTAGACTCCATACTGTATATAATCCATATAAAAAAATAAAAAATAAATTAAAAAAAAAGCTTCAATCTAGACTTTTGCAAGAAAAACACACGGTAAATTCATTTAATGTAATAAAACTGGTGTAAGTCAAGAACATTGGTCCATTTATAAAGATGATAGGTAGGTTAACAAGCATTGCTAGATGTGTAAAAAGTATAAAAA
>NW_013952409.1:5891091-5894341 GCF_001266775.1 Austrofundulus limnaeus | reverse complement strand
GTCCGGTATTCAAAAAATTTATATCATAACAAAAATAAAAACCGGTATTCGGTACAAAAAGGTATAGCACTTTGTTTAATATTAGAATAAAAACAAGACGTCAAAATTAGCTTTAGCTGCAGAAATATTAAAGTGAAATATTTGACCATTTAGAGACAGAATGGTTTAATTTCTATTTTTTTGCAGGACAGTGCCCATTAGAAACATCTCTCTCTGACAAATTCTGGCTTCATCTCCTACCATGGACTGGCTAGGAATAATAATAATAAAAAAAAACTAAGGGAAGAAAACAAACAAATACACACAGCCAGAAGAGGTGGTGTACTGAATACAAAGTAAGCAGGGGCACTAGGAAAAAAGTGAGTTTTTGACATTTTGTTGGCATTCTTGATCTTTTTCTGGAAGAAAGCAATATCTGTACAACTTTAAAAGGAGAATAACCTACTTTTAGGAAATTCCCTCATGACAAACTGGTAGTCCATGATACAGACTGATCTGATTGTGCAGAATCTGATTAAGAACAAAGGGAACATTTAGATAATGAAACCTCTAAACTGGTGAAACATTAAACTAATGAAACAGCTGCCTTGAATATGGGAAGCCTGATTCTGAAAAAAAAGCTAAATAAAAAGGAACTGAGAGAGTGGAAAACTCAAAATGCTGCTTTGACCCCYTCTTTGTGATCCTGAGTCAGCCAATAAGCAGAGTCACATTTGGTTAAAACTACAGAGCACTGGCAGATTTTAAAGACTGCTGAGGAGGCTGGCGACAGGCCTGCGGAGACCACTTAAAAGACAGCAGGTGTGTGTCGGGGGCGTTTGAGTTGATTGGTGGTCAAAATGTAGAAACCAGTACGGAATRACGAGCCCGGGCTCCATACCCCAACATAACCTGGTGTTTTGTGTGGCAGACAGACGTGCAATTACCAGAGATGATTTATGACAGAGTAAGAAACACACCGAGCCTCCTGCAGCAACCACTCATGGGAACGCATTTGTCCTTAAGTGGCACTTATAAGGACTTTAAAGGAAGAAGTCACAATTTTTCACGCAAATGGTAAAGATTGCTAAACGTTACAAAGCTGCTGTAAAACCTGACAAAAGGCCCTCTGCCTATTTTAAATAAAAGGTCATCTCACTTGTCACTCGTAGCCTAAAGCTGAAATAATGCCCGAGTGGCAGCTTGGCTGAAGCCTGGCGTGGACCCTCGACAGAAACTGAACTATAAATGTGCTGATGCAGAGCTCACCGTGATTAATTCATTAGGTTTGTGCTCACATGACAGCCTTCTTTTCTCAAGAATAAATTAAATTCAGCTGATGTTATTGGGGTTGTTTTTGAGCAAAGCTTTGAGGCTTGTGCCAGGCTTCAAACGTATGACCTCACCGCTTCTGGATGAGTTCTCATTTAAATCTGCACACATATTTACGGTCTTCAGAAAATCTATACTAATGACTCCAGTTTGTGCGGCTTTCAGGGTTTTAGCAAAACATCTAAACCACTTTCGAGTGATTTGATGTAAATACAGATGCTGCTTRAGATGGGTTTCTCTCTAAATGTATAAATAATTTAAATGATAACTCAGAAAATCAGAAAAGTAAATGCAAATAAATGCAAATTACCATTTACTACTGCTGAATTAAAATAAATTAAAAAATGAGGCCGCATCAGGCAAAGGGTGAATACATTAACATAAAATATTAGACTTTTGACCAGCTTCTGTTTTTTATTGACTGAAGAGTGGCCACTATGAACTTTTAGCACTCATCATTATAATTACTACATTTATTTATAGACTTTATTAACTTTATGTAAACAAAATCTTTGAGAAAACTGGGGCATTTTTTTTACAAACCTTAGTTGTGTCTATAGTTATGTCTACTGAAACTTTGAAAAAAAAAATCTAAACAAAAACAACTTTTTTATCATCCCCGGTTTTAATTTTCTTTTTTGTTTCTTCTTTATTTTAAACCACTCAATTTAAATTGTAAAACGTCCAAAAAGAAAGGGTGGATTTGCATTTGTATTTATACTAAGCCTGAAATGTTCTACATGTCAGTAAAAKGTTTAGAAATCAGTAGGGTTGTGAACTGGCATGAATTTGGCGATATGATACATATCATCATGATACAGGGGTCACGATACGATATATCACGATATATTGTGATATTGTAAGAAAGGCAGTATATTTTCTTTTTTTTTTTCAAAAAGTCTGATTTAAAAAAACAATAGCTTTGAAAGCAGATGTGTGCCGGTCTAATCTGCTCAGATTCAGCCATCGGTACCTAGTGCTAATGTTTAGTAAGCAAGTACGTAAAGTTTTATTTATATAGAGCCTTTCACAGAAATYAATTCACAAGGTGCTGTACATTCAGGGAAAGTGGGAGACAGGTCATGCAGCAAACACAGCTGCGCTACCTTTAGACAAACAGAAAAACTAAAAACCACACAAGGGAAAATGAGGAAAAAAGCAAAAAACAAAAAAAACAAACATATTTTATCAACACTGTGACACACTATGGTGTTTATGAAAAAAAAAACTGTTTATTCACAATGCTAACGTTTGAGCTAGCAACTCTCACACTTTTCCTGAATAGAAGGCCCAAACGGCGGGCTGACTGCTGCCAACTAGCGGCCGGAGGCTAAATTACAACACAAAAATGAACCAATGATATGAAAGTTTATATTTTAACCCTAAAATAAATCGATACAGTGCACACCCAGAAACAAATGGCTAACATAAAATACGATTCTTCTTATTATTTTGTTATTTAATTTAAAAAATCATAAAAACTAAATTGTGAGCCATAGTGAGCAGCTTAAAGCCGCTGCTGGTGCTTTTTCATTTTCTGACTTGGTATTTAATAAGCATGCACAAGCATGTATGATTGATGATTTCTTTTAAAGTGCCCAATATTGGCAAAGWGCAACAGTTTGGCCAATTAATTGATCTTGTACCCAGCTGCTTAAGGTTAGACGTACAGACGTTCTGCTCAGTGTGGAAAATATTCTCACTAATTGAGCTGCATCACAGCGTTTAAACAAATCCCTGAAGGTCACCATCCTCTGTGGCTTCCAACAGGGCAACARCACTAGCTGAATATTTACTTATCTACATGAATGGTGACCCCTAGTATCCACGTTTTTTTAAACCWCAATTTCAAACTCAAAGTCAAACAAGATTTTTTTTCCCCACAACAAATCAATGCTCAGCTGGTTTCCAGCATTAGCATATTCAAGTTTTTTTTTTT
>NW_013952409.1:5876639-5890923 GCF_001266775.1 Austrofundulus limnaeus | reverse complement strand
TAAAAATAGATTAGTAGAGTCGATTGCAACTTGGGAGAACTTATGCTGATGTTCAGATTTTGGCGCTTTGATGAATCCAGCTTGGAACGCATCCATGAGAAGTTTAGCAAAAAAAAAAAAATGATTCACAATAAAGAAAAAGGGTAAAAATATTTTTATGGGATTCAGTGCAGACGTACAAACACCACCTGTGATCATCTTTCTGTTTTACCCCTCTTTGTATTTAAAAATGTGAGTGCAAAGAGCCCACTCAAACTCAGAATTACTGAAARAGTGCAAATGAGTGGAACGACTGCATATAACCCCCAATGACTTGTGMAAATGTTCAAACATTTTAAAACCGTATTAACCAAGTATGAAATCACTGGACTTGTGCTAATGAACAGCTATTAGCAGAATTCTCAGTAAAAACGGCACAGGCCAGATCAATTTGGAGTCGTTTATTTTACACGCCGAAGGCTTTGTGTTTAATCCACTGCCAAAGCTGCTGCACCCTCTGCTTGTTGCAGATTTTCAGCTGCTTGTATGTCTGTGGGCTATTCAGCAGGCTAACAACAGGCYCAGTTGTGTTGTGAAAGTTATCCCCATGAAAATAACAAACTCATCAAGCATACAAAAGGCACAAGAGGAAATCAGTTTAGCATTTGTTTTTATCCCTTTTTCCCCCACTTAACTCTAGCTGCTAGATTTTGAAACAGCACATTAAAAGAAAGTTTCTATTGTCTTTGGGTGGAAACAGACTCACTGATTTAAATCATTAAAATGAAACATTAGGTATCTCAAAGTTGCATAGAACAAGAGAGAAGAAGATAAAAGTGGTCTTGGACTTTTTTTAATTTTATTTATTTTTTTTGCWGACAGGGCCGATGCTTATGTGGAAACCAGCTGAAAACGTCTGAGCACCACCACAGATCTCAAGCTGCTAAGTCAATCTAAAAGTCAAACGCAGGCACTCATCGCTGTTATTAAAGAAAAGTTCCCCTGCTGGGAGTACTTCAGTCTTCTTCATCTATAATGCATTTTACACACCTCTTTGCACGAGTCTTCCTCACAAATCACACAGYTGCGGCCATCGCGGCGCGCAGCAGATATTTCGCAAATATATCCGGTGGGAAAACTGTAAAAGAGGAGACGGGGCTCATCAAGGTGTTGGGCAGCGGAGTGCGGATACCGCACCGAGTCTGGACTGAAGCCACTGAACAGGTAAAGGCAATAAATCAGCGCCCAGTCACACCAGAGCAGACAGCTGCTGCCACGTTACCAGGTATCCCCTCACAGCTGCTTACAGCTTCACCTGAACACACGACTGCAGACATCAGCCTCATTCACACCAACACACGGGGTTAGTCCGGTCAACAAAGGTCCCGCGCCATCCACTGGGCCTGAACACACAAAAAACATGTATTTATGGACCTAAAGCAAACGTCACGGGCATTGTAGTTTTGATTTACGCCGGCCCCGTAGCCAGTTTGTGATGTATTGCAGAGGTACTGTGTTTTACATTGTGATAAATGTTCTCAGGCGAAGGACCAGATAAATTGTAAAGGCACCTTAGGGGGTGCTATATGCTAGGTGCTATGCCTCAAAGGTTGCCAAGAACAAGCCCAACTATTATTTATAGAAGCATCAAGCCATTGAGGGCCATTCTTTTGTCAAAGCATTGGGCACACATCATTCAAAAAAAATAAGGAGCTAAAAATATTTATGGAAAATTATATTTATGCTCAAATTTATAGAGAAAACATAATTTTGCAGTTTTGCACAGGGACTTGTTTTAACTGAATAAATAAACAACAATACTGTACACGTAACTTGACAGTTTTCTTGTTCGTCTTTTTGCAGCTTTAAATTTCTGTCACACTTTTTTTCCCCTTCTACAGCCTGCTTTTCATCTCGCCTTTTTGTGGGGACATAAACACAAACAAATACATTGGTATGCATGATGCTTCAACCGCTCACAGGAGGTGTTGGAAGAACACTGGTGTTGTTGTTGCCTGGAGAGATAAAGGTGTCGCTGCATTACGAATATAAATGAATATAGGTGCAACACTGACTTCGCTGCACAGAAATCACAGTTACAGTGAGGACGCAGTCAGCTGTAAACACTGSCTTTATGCAAAACATATGCTCAGGTAATACAGAATAACGACTGCTGCACTGTTACGACTAAAATCATTATCAGGATTTCATTACAAGTAATATCTCAGATGTTCATCATTAAGTAACTTAAAATGTCTTTGACAAGGACATAATTTAAATAAAAAAGTTAAAAAAAACATTTAGGAAACTAGGCATAATACACATGTTTTTATTTTGTAACTTAAAGTGTGTCTAAAAAATAAAAGCATGCAGCTGCAGCTGCTCACAAGATCACTAGTTTAAATCAGGAATAAAAGTGTTGGATCTTGTTTGACTGAAGTTCGGTCCGGTTCGCATACATTTCAACCTCTTTGGATGTTTACCTGTATAAAGAGCCCTAAAAATCCATAAATTTTGCAAAAAGTCTGTACAACTCGCACCCCGGGGGGGGTCAGCTGCGGACATGAAAGCGTCTGCTGAAGGAAAGGAGAGAGAAAAAAAGTAACTCATTTCTAGCAGCAGATCAGGTTGGAAGATGGCTGTTTGATGTTATTTATTGTTTTTTAAATCATCTTATAGGCTCTGACATGTTAGATAAACTTGAAAATGAGGTTTTTAAAATATCCTTAAGATTTGAAAAAATCCGTGAGATTGCTCTATATGTCCTTCTACCTGCAAAATGAAGTAAAATCCTCATAACTTACAGACAATCTGTACAAGTTGACATGTGTGGGTTCGGGCTGAAGCTGCCCCGCTGCCTTTCTTTCTTCTCCTCCCCGGAGCAGTACCACTGCTCTACCCATATGAGCAGCAAAAACACGTTTTTAGACCAAATATTACAGATTTGAACAAATACGCACAAAAACATCAAAATTAGCACAGCAACAGTACTATATAACATTTTAGACACATTCTAGACAGTTTATCAGCTAAAAAAAAGTTAATTTGGGGGTAAGTTACTCTTTAACTGGCATATTTTATTTTGAATTTGGCTCAGCCAAAGTGAAACAGGAAGTGACATCAAAGGGGAACTATTATAGAGGTGGAGCTCTGACTCTTCTTCATTTGTCTCTAATAAAGACTCAAACTAATGAATAGAAACATCAAATTATTCATTATAGTCTGTGTTGTTAGTCTTTGTAGCAGCYCTTTATTTACATGCTGTCATTTGACTTTGACATCACTTCCTGTTACTGTACATGCAAATAACTCAACTGTTCATCTCAGCAGGGTGATTTCCAATTCATGATTTGTATTTTTCAAAAAGTGCATTTACAGTTATTACAAAAATTTTATGTCACAGGCACTTTAATGCAACGTAACTGCTTCACTAACTTTTCATCTTGCATTTTTTGCATCAAAACTTTTGCACATGTAAAAGACCTTTTGCCTTCAGGGTAGATTTAATTAGACATTGTCGATGCTCAAGCGYGCATCTTTGCTGACTTCAGCACTGTAGTCGATGGCATCTGTGCTGACAGCACAGTGAAGAACTCCATGATTACAGAACCGTGAGCTGTTATTTGAATAAAGTTCTTTAAAATGGAACTGCCACATGGCATTAAATTAAATACAAAATATAAATAAGGGGTAATAATAAACAGTATTGTTTTTTTCCCCTATAAATGGTAATTATTACGGAGAAAAAACTTTGTCTAACACAAACTTTGGGTCAGACACTTATTTAAAGCGGTGTCTCTTTTTTTTAGCTTGATTTGTTTTAGCTGTTTTTTATGAGCTGAGCTTCCATTTAAATTGTGTAAAGCAAAACTTGTGATATGGAAAAACTTGAATTGTGCCCGGCTTCTTGTAGTCTGGTTGTGTGGTGGAAGTCTTATGGAAAAGGGAARGATAACTGCGCTTCTAGTTTAATTCCCTAACATAATCCTCTTACAGTTTGGATTGCTAGATGATCTTCAGACAAAGAAAGCTTTGCAAGCGACATGTCAAACCCTCCACATCTAATCCACACCACTCCATCTCTTTCTTCTGTAACGATCACAACAGAAATAGTAGAACTAATGGAAAATAATACATACTGTAACCCAAGTATGTGCTAATACCGTAGCAGGAAACATGAAGTGACCAGAGATGCTTACTTTCCTTAACCCCAAAGCATAATCTGCCTATTCATAGACCTTTCAACACCAGAGATCTGTGGCGTTGAAAGGGCCTGACAAACACCTATGAGTGGGGATTAGGAAGGAGTCTCGTTGTGTGGGCCTAAATCTGTCATCACAGAGAGTCAGCAACATCTCAAATGTGCTGATGTAAAGTGATTTTCTTAAATGATGAACTCCCCTTGGCTAAAAATCCTGTCTGTCAGGTATGTTTTCACCCCTTTTTGCTTTATGTTTCAAAAATAAAAGTGTCATACTATAGGGTCTAATGTTCCTGATAATACATTTTCTCAGCATGTTTTACACAGGAATCTGAGCGCAGTATTCTGTTTTATAAAATCCATACAATCCAATGACAATCCCCAAGGTTATCCTGACAAATCTGGACAAAAGCTACAATTTAGACGCATAAAAATATTACACAGTGACAATCTCTGTWGCTGCCATTGAAAGGAAACACTATTAAAGAAAGACGGATACATTACAGCTCATCTGGTCCTTTCAAAACCTCATCTAAACAAGAAAGAAAACCTTTAGTTATTGTTTCCGTGGCATGAACAGATAAATTGTCTGAACCTGGGGATGAAACTATTTTTTTGGTGAAAGAAGGAAGATGAACTGGTCCCATCCCCGTGGAGACACAAGAAAAGCTTTTAAGCAGTAATTGTTCTTTTTAAATTAAAAAAAAAGGAAAACAAAATGAAAACTGTTGAAGTTTTGTTTATACTCCAGCGCAGAATCATACAATCTTTGTCAGTTGTGTATTTGATTCCTACACAAAAGAAATAGAAAATGCAAACAAAAATTTTTACTATGAATCATCATTTGGCTTGATTATATAGAAATGTAAGTAGAAGCAGAAAGCTGTCTGCACCTCACAGCAGCTGTCCCATTCTCAGCGCCAACTGAGTCGGGCTGGGAAGCTGTTCTGGGTTCAACTTCCGGGTCCACATAACACGTCTATTCATTCAGTACAGAGTAGGAATGTAACGATTAATCAAGTATCGATTAATAATTTAATATAACTGCTTAAAATGTGAATCAAATCATAAACATTTATTTAATTATTGTAAAACAGTGAGTTATGTCTTTAAGAAAAAATCAGGTTGATGTTTTTGGTCACAAAAAAGGATTTGTGACAAAGTTTTTATTTGATTTTATATTTTATATTCTGTTGCTAAGACAACAGACAGTTACAGTTTAACACAAGGACAAAAATTATGATTTTAAAAGAAAAGACTTCGGTTTTAAAATGGCTACAATAATTTTAATGAAAAAATGAACTTAAATGGAATGTAGTCTTTATTTGCCATTACTGCACTTTTTTTCACAATACCCACTACGTCTAATTGAACTTGCACACTAGGAACCAACTACTTTGCTCAAATAAGCAAAAACTGATTAAAACAATTATGACTGGATGTAAATATTCGCACACATTTATTATCGATGTTCTTGCATGAGTGCTGCTTTGGAAACATTAAAATGAGCTCTTTAGGCTCATGCAGATTGCTGCACTTTTGTTGTTTTTGTTAGTTTTTTTTTTTGGCCAGCTAGATGTAAATAAAACCATTTTACAACAACCAGGTCAGGTTCCTCATCCATTGGTTTGATGGTAAAAGGTTGCCTCTGATCTGTGTTGATCCTTGGCATTAGTACAGACAATGTTCCACCACATCTCTAATAACAACAACAGCCCATCTGTCTGCATGGGCTTTATGCAGACCTCGTGGATTCAGAGCAGGATGGCTCCAAATCTATTACCCCCCACCTCACACATATGCACACACATACACAACTACACTCCCATACAGAAACACAAAAACAGCTCTAAACCAGTAAGAATTTAATCCAGCCATGGATATCAAAAAATACATAATCTGTAATTTAAAAGATTTTCAGCATATCAAATCATAACTGTGTCAACATTTTTCTCCAGGATGGAATTATATGAAAAGAATAAATAAGATAATGTCCAAAAGGGATAAAGGTGAATGTACAATAAGTGTTATAGGTAAGAAAACAACAAATAAGGGTTTTGGTACAGATTACGACAATCTTGTGTAATGGGAGGTAAAAGAGGGCACCGCTTCAGAAAAAAATWATAAAAAAAATATCCCGGCTCATTGGTTTGAAATCTCCTATTAATCCTTACTCACCCTTCCAGCCATGCCCATTAAACACCACTTTGCATCACATTCGCTCAGAAAATCCACTGCAGCTCTTCACCCGCTGCCCTATCACCTCARAAGGCTCCTCCTCTACAAACAAACACAGAGTCAAAGGAACGTATTATACGCTGGATGGCAAAAGCTTTAAAGAAACTTTGAATATGACAAAAAAAAAAAGATTGCTCGAGTAGATTAAAACATTTCACAACAACTGTCTCCAAATTGTCTCCACTGGGACTGGTGAATACCGATTTATTAAAGCCGGYGAAAACACAGTGTGTGTGCTGAAAAACAGGTTGCAGTCTAATGGATTGAGATGTTTTCWTTCAAAGGATTSGTAGACTTTTTAAGTCTTCCCTTCTTACCCATTTCCCTGATTTGCAGCACTGTGTTTTATAGCCTTGATAGGCCTTTCCTTTACAGAAATGATGCTATACCGACTGTGTCTAATTGGGTCCTGTTTACCATCTTGAAGTAGCCAGACTCTTAAATGCGACAGTCTATGCCTTGAGATGGATCTTTTGGTTTAAAAGATGTGGAAGACATGCTTAATCAAGTACAAATATTACATTTGCACACTTAAAAATTCAAATCATCTAATTTCAAGCACCTGCTTTAGTTATTTTTTTTAAATACAAATGAACTGCGAAATACTGCCTGAAGACATTCCTAGACTGAGATCTATTAATCCTAGAAAAAATGCTACAAATGAATAATGGCCTTCCACTCTCTCTATGTATTCGTTTTACCCACAAGGACATTTTAAAATCAATCGCAATTTAAAACGTTATGACGGTAAAGCGTTTCAGTCACAATAAAGGAGGAAAAAGCTTTTATTTAACACTAATTTATTCCACACTGTCTTTCTCTCCGTATTAAAGACAGGCTTAAAGAAAGTCTGTATTAGATGATGCAATGTGCTCTTCACAGTAATGCTGATGTACGTTTCGTTCCCTAARGCATGACAAAACGTCTTGCAAAATGTGTTTTAACATCTTCATCTTGTCTTTAGTTGATATCATGAGTTATTTTTAATTCAGTAACCCTGAAGTGCAAAATCTGTTATCTTCAAAAGTACATGTAACCTTTTGTTATCAGTCTCTTCCCTGCAAAACGTCTGCACCTGGCAGTCTCTTGCAGACAACATACAGCACATTCTTCATGTCAGATAATTAGACTATTAGCTATAACAACAGGAGCATGACACTACAAGATGAAATGCAAACTGAAGAAGGTGGAAARAGGAAATGCAGCTTGCATGCAAATACAGTATATCCAGAAAGGCCACACATCCAGTTTTTATTTGAATTCCATTAAGAAGGGATGCATACAGTTGCATTTCATTGAGTTACTGAATGCAACCTCATCTATCACAGACTAAACATAAGAAGTAGAAAACAATGGTTCATGCAAAAACCCTTTAATTTCCCCCAAACAGCCTTATTGAGTCTGTGAATAAGATCAAATGTTGAAAAGTACAAACTATGGTTCAAAACAGCAATAAATGGATTTTTCTTTTACATTTTTTTCATAATAGAAAACATTTCATAAACAATCGATTAACATATTTTTTTTTTTATGTTTTAGGACAACTTGTGGAGGTGGCATGGTGGGGCAGTGATTGTAYCGGTCACCCCTCAGCAAGAAGGTCACAGGTTTGTCTCCTGGACTGGGGTCTTTCTTCTGGGAAATGTATAAAAGAACTGCATTGAGAGAAAGGAGAAAATGAGTGCAACAGCTCAAGAGAAAATGGTGGATAAAAGAGGAAAGGTCACATCACCAGTTTGACAGAAATAATCATTTAAAATAAGGACCAGGAGAAAAAAAATGGCAAAGTAAAGCAAAAAACTGATCAATAGATAAATATGAAATGCTTACATTGTGGTACAGTTTTTAGTCATATCACCCAGCCCTGCTCCCAGTAATTACGGTAGTAGGTTTTTAAGTAACCAACTCTGTTGATTGATTGCTTTATGTCATCTTTAAAGAACCATCAAACTTTRAGTTTAGTTGTTCAGAATTTTGCCATTGTTAAGCACTGATATGTGTTAAAATTGGGGGAATTTTGCTGCATGTCAACGAGTACTAAAGCACCACAAACCATTGCTGAAAGGATGGACACGTTGACTGGTTTTCTTTGAATTAAAAGTTTTCATCACCATCACAGTGATGTGATCCGATCTAAGCAGATACATCTGCTCACAGTTGTCACAGTGACAGTGACGGGGATTTCACYCGACAGGATACTCATTGCGCTTCTCATTGCTGAGCAATATACCCAAAGACACACTGCAAAAATAATTAAAATGTAAATGTAGGTGAACTCAGGTCTTTTTTTTTTGTAAATTGTCCTCTCAGACAGATACCTGATGAATGTTTCACAGTAAAACCATTCATTTGTCACAGTTTAGTTGCTGAATGTTCCAAAGCTGRATTAATTTTTCTTTACAAATGATGCAAGTGTTGACCCTTCGGTTGATGAAAAATGGGCGATGCAGCACAAAATTAATAACTTTTTTTTGCCTCGACTTAAACAGCTTTTTTTTTATTTTCTGTGAAACACAGAGAACAAATGGTGTTTAAATGGCATTGGCTGAGAATTAATACATTGACAGTTAAATTGACAATAAGTTAGGCAGGCGAAACTGGCACTAGGRAAAAAGGATGATCATGCAACGAGCTTTAACACCGTTTCATTAACAGGATTTTAGAAGAGTCTACAGTGACRAAAATAAAATATACCTTTTTAGTTTTGAGAGCTTTTTTACGTTTACCACCAAAGCCCAAACACAAAAGGCTCATTGTCAGTGCACAAACAAGTCATTTATTCACTAGCAGGGACAAAAAGGTAACAAACAAATACAGATGAGCCTCTGTTCATCCATTATCACCACTATTGCTTCATGGGTCTCAAAGGCGCCCACAGTCTTAGATTGATGTCATGAAACGTTTCAACTAAAGCTACACAGAGAGCCATCAGCGTGTTAAATGTGCGGTGGGAACAGATTTAGAAGATTTAAAGTAATGGAATAATCACTGTGAAGGAGCACGGCAGAGGAGAGTCATGCTCCGCTTGCTGTGGCGACCTTGAATTTTATCAATATAAACACCCATGTCTAGCTTAAAGAAAAGAAATAATGTGAGTAAAAACCAGACYGATAAACAAACAGAAGTTAAACAAAAAATCAATAGGATGGAAAAAAAAATGAACACTTATGCTTATATGTGTCTACTTTAATCTTTGAAGGTGTTTTCCAGTCATTATAGGAATAAACATATAGCCCACATTCAATGAATTTATTGTTTGTTTAAGTGGCAAAGTGAATTCTACATGACTGCTGTGTTTGTCATTTACTTGATGTAAATGTGTGCTGTCGGGAGAGTGAGTTGATTGGGCTGTAAGGTGTGGAGCAAGCTGCTAAAAGAGACAGAGACAAAGTAGGAAAGGGGGATAAAAATGTGGGTGGTCACGGAGGTGAAAAGGTCTGGAAATCTGTTTGTCTTAATCAACAGAGCCTGGAGAAGTGAACACAGGGCAGCTCTGACAATCACAAGGGAGAGCACAGACTAAAAAAAATGCTGACATACAGATACCATTTCTTTTCCAACTTTTGTTTTCACTATTTCAGCTTGTTTTCAATCTTTTATTATCAGTCTTCCACCACTGCCTGTTTTTTTCTCTCCCTCACAGTTTCTGAGAGGGATTTGTGATCTAAGATCAGCTGCAAAGCCCTTCCTTCTGACTGACAGAAGATACGTTCTGTCCTTTGGGCTGCGGTCGGAATGGCTGCAGATCAATACCTGCTCTGGCTGCCTGTCAGCATTTACCCAAGGACCCACACCTCTGCTCACATCCTACATGCACAGACATCCACGTGCGAGGCCAGCATCAAAGCCTATCCGAGGTGGGCGCCATTTACCAGAAGTGGACCGGGGTGTTTGCAACGCAGCAGGAGGGAGCATTCCCGGGATAGTTCCACTTAAGAGAAGCAGGATGACTGCTGGATGACGGCGCTTRGGAAATCTACTCACAGATTCCAGTGGCCCCACTGGGGAGTTATATTAGGCAGTTTGGACAAAGAGGCTGACTTAACACAGCAACAAGCAGAAGAAACAATCAAAAGAGCAGAGGCTGTTTGCCTGGTCATTTCTGTCTGAAACCTTATTGCCCTATGAAAAGTCATTATTGCAGGGTTACATTAGGGCTGGGTGTCACCTGGGGATTCAATATGATTTTCTATACAGAGCTCAACATGATACGATTCTTGATATACTGCAGCTTGATTCAATAGATATTATTTTGTACTTATTGCTCAATGCCACTGACTCAAAACAAGCAAAATATTATAAAATTCTATTATATATTTAAAATTATTTAAAAAATGTGTCCAAATGTCTGCTTTTAAGGACAAAGGCACTTCCAGAATACGTGGGCCATTTCACATCACATAAGCTATACTGCCCCCTAAGGGTTGGAGGAGGTGTCTCAATATTACAAGAAAGAAAACTGATATACTTCTTTTAAAAATATCAATTTATCCAACAGAGGAAGTCAACCTAATTTCTTCCTCTGCACCCACCACAGCTGCAGAGTAGGGATGGGAAATCGTCTCTATTTTCAGATCATAAATCATTGTCACTAGCTATRGCCGATAAACGATACAATCGGCTGATAAGGCATGCGCAGTTACGTTGTTAAAAGAAAAAAGAAAAAAAGAAAGCAGGTCCGCTTATTATAAACCACGGCTTCTTTTTTTCTAAAGTCGCTTGTAAATTCCGTGCTATTCAGCGTTCGTGTTCGCACATACCCAATGCGGAAAAAAAGTCAGACACTCGTCACTCGATCCACAAACTGGTCCAGGATTAAGCTCAAAAGTTTTTATCAGTCAGATTTCACCGTGAAAATAGTCTGTTTTATCCCCTTTTATGAGGTTTTGGCTGTTTGACTATCTTTATAAATCGCTGCTTCCTGGTAGTCGGCGTTCAAACGAGTCACTTTTTTCTCTCTTTTTTTAAGCGAGTGGTTGAAGCAAATGCAGCGTCTGAGTGCTTTTAGCACAAACAAACACTCCCACAAACTTCTGACCAATCWCACCTTATGGTTCATACGAGTTCATATGTGGAGAGGGGTGAAAAGTTCGACCCGCGGGCTGATGTGTGAAATTCAGTTCCCCTGTGAAAATCTGTTCCCCCTAGTGGTTAACCTTAGAGGGAATCACTGGTCCAGGCATAACGTCAGACCAATCCTAAATGGTTAATATGAGGGAGGTGCTCCCAACACAGGGGGAACAGATTTGCACAGGGGAACTGAATTTTGTACAACACTGGCACACTTCAAACACATGCACCAGAGCCCAGAGTGACYGGGATGAGCAGGGGTGAGGGAATGCGCTCCGGTCTGGTTCGAAACTGGTTAAAGTTTTTTGTTCAAATGTATGATTGTCATGGATTATTCGTTTTGTAACTAAACATAATAATATAGCACTATTTGGGTCACTTGGGGCACATCAAAGCAAGAAGATGACGAGAAGAGAGATGTACATGTTGGCTCTGACTCCGAGAAAAAAAAAAAAACAAGAGACGCAGCACTGTTATTTTATTCCCTCATTTGCACAGATCACAATGACGATGATTAAAACATTTTAATTTACAGAGAAGGGCGCATTTAAAATTTATTTTACATCCCTGGCATGACATTTAATTAATTAATAAAGATCGCCCTTAAAAAAAATGCATTCCAACCCTTCAATCGCCGAAAGACGATTGAATCAAAAATCACGCCATCCGTACTGCAGAGACGACCATCGAGACCCCACTATTAGGAAATCAAGGGATTTGAAATCCATTTATTCATTATCTTTTACACGCTTCTTCCTTTCAGGGTCACGGGGGYCACAGGAGTCCATATCCAGCAGTCACGGCGAAGGGRGGGGTACACCTTGGACAGGTTGCAAATCCATCACAGGGACACATCAAGAGAAACAAGACAAACAACTGTTCYCTCTCACTCACACCTAGGGACAAATTAAAGTTACTGATTCACCTAACAGTCATGTTTTTGGTCTGTGGCAGGACACCCGAGTATCRGGAGAAAACCCACGCATGCACAGAGAGAACATGCAAACTCTACCCAGAAAGGTTCCCGGCCGAGATTCGATCCAACAACCTTCTTGCTGGGAGGCAACAACTGAGCCACAGTACCAGCTTGGTGGAGTTTAAAATCACAAAGATGAAAAGGTTCATTTCATTTGGCCATTTCTTGAACTTCATTGTCGATTCTGTGCAAAAACGTCAGCTATAAACTCCAACYTCAGGCACCAGTCAAGTTCATAGCTGGAACAATTGCTCTCTTGACAGAAAAAATAAACATTAAATCTCCCTCTTCACGTCATTCCCATGAGCTTTATTAAACTGCAATGAAATGCCAATGTCCTGCGTTATTGTCAAACTGCAAACMAAAGCAGTTTGTATTCATATTTTCTTTCATTAATATTCATTTGAAAAAGACAGTCATCACATTGCCATACTGTGAAAAACAATTTGTTATAGGGACACACAAAAGCACACATGAACCCAGTTTTACATAAATATAGTGAATAATAATGTCACATTATTTATTTTGACAATAAAGAATGTTGTTGAGGAACCAATTTCATGTCAAATTGAAGCTCTGTGACCCACTCTGAATAACTCATCCTTCCAAAATATGCAGTGCGTCCCTGCACACATTTATTTTCTAAACCAAACCAGTGTGAGCTGACCTATGCAAATAAAAGTGTCCAACAGTGAGCATGCATTGCTTTCCTTCCAGTGTGTGTTGCGTCACTTCTCCTTGCCACATACACAAAAATGAGAGATGTATAAATTATACAACTACAGATTTGACAGTCAGTAACATTGACACTTTACACTCAACTTGTCTGCTGTTTCCCTTTTCTCAAGCAGGTTGTAATTTATTGTCTCCCACTGCCATCACAGAACGAATCAATGGCCAATTAAAGGCAGCCATACAAGGTCTCAGTTGGCCACCAGTGCATGTGGCATTGTTTAGATGGGGAAATAAATATGTAAATGGTTCACTGGCAGGATAACATTACGTGTCTTTCAGCAAGTGCAAGTCACACACACACTTAAACAAACACACACACACTCACACAAGTACAATGTCCTCATGAACTAAGCTGCAGACCCACAAGCAGCCACAGAGCAGCTTGTAAGCCAAGCGGGAGGATTGCAGGACATGCCATTGTCTACCAATACGACTCAATCATCCTATGGGTGGAGTGCAGATGTAGCATTTATGCTTCAATAACTACAATCCAGATACCAAGCAGCACATCCTTAACTAAACAACACCAGTTCTGTTGTGTTTCTGACTAACTGGACATTTAATGAGGCTGACCACCATCACGTCCTCCCTGTTTCTGTCTGGTGCAAAGAAACTATCGATCTTGTCAACCTAAAAAGAAAAATGTACAACAGGCACACAGTTGATTAAAGAGGTGTTGATACAGAAAATAACATCTCTTAACAACAATAAAAGCAAAAGAGAGAGAAGAAGGTTTATTTAGCAGAAGATATCAAAGCCAAAGCAGGAGTGCAAAAACCAACAAGTGAGAGCGTGCTGTTTACCTGTGGACAGCAGTGRGAACGTGGCAGACACACAGGTTGTTGCTGTGAATTACATGATCCTGAGCAGATTTGTGAAGTCTGATGTTTTTATAGAGAAAAAGAAAACTTTGTACAAATCCAAGTAATTCTAGCACATWTTACAACAGAAGAAAAATGTTGTCAAAATCTGAAGTTTTACTGCTAAAACAGATTTTAGGATCAACGGGCCTCATGCAAGAACATGTTCGTATTCTTATCCTAAATTTCTCTTACTTTTGTTCGTACGAAGGGTTCGTACGAACA
>NW_013952409.1:5874952-5876243 GCF_001266775.1 Austrofundulus limnaeus | reverse complement strand
TATAAACTCCCTTAAAATCTCTTTACAACAGACAGGCAGACATAAAAACAAGTTAGCAGTCTCCTACAAARATGCGATCAGACGCTCTGGTAAATGTTAAATGTATTTCAGGAGTCTTGTGTATCAAAGGTTCACAGTTTGAAGACAAGCATAACATGCAGCTCTCAAGCCTCGAGCCATCTGCCCAAAACAACCATGAAGGATCTCCTGCTGCGAAACTTACACCTTAATATCAGAGCGCCTGGACGCTCACAACTATTTTCACACAAAGTGTTATAACCTACGTTTGCATCATCTTTTCCTCAGTATTTCTCCTTTCAAGCTGCTGTTACCACAGGCATAATCTGAGATCTGCTTTAATGCAAAAGTTTAAGTTATGTTATTATGTAGCTTGCTTTTTTAAGTTTCTTGAAGTTGTGCTCCCATCGTAACCATGATACACAACGGTGTATTGCAGGTGGTTTGCAGAGCAGCACCCAAGCTTCAGAGTAAAATCATTCATCGTCACAGTCAATCAAGATTTCACACCTTGTTACATCTGTATCTTAATCATTTCTGCGCTCAAACTTGTCCAATGAATTTAATTAAAGAAATCGTGGAGCTAAAGTGCTTTTCCTTGTAAGTCCTTGTTAAATAAACAGAACAATACACACGAGTTATTAGAAGAGGAGTGCTACCATGTCCTCTTGGGCAATTACAGAATCACATTCATTTTACTGCCATGTTAACTGATCATTTTAGCAGATGGCAGGGAGAAGAAATCCTACCTTTTCACTCAGATTGAAAAGCAGGGGTAGAATCTGTCAGTATCTCAGTGAACAGGTCCAAAGTCTGCAAAAACAAACAAGAAATGTCTTCATTTTAGCTCTTACTCCCAAAACCATTCTTTACTTGTAATACCATTTATACAAGTCTCTCCCTTTTTATTTACCCTGCCATCTATTAGAGTGTTTATTAATGCAGTCAGTGTTCTCCTGCAAGCTTGTTTTCCCCTGCCTTTCACTCCACTTAATCCCATGAATTATAATGTCTATAAGAAACAGTTTCATTCAAACAATAAAAGTGAGACATGAAAATGCTGGAGTTGTTCTTAAATATTTCCTCTACAGCAGTGTTTCCCAAAGTTGGGGTCGGGACCCAAAGTGGGGTCCCGAAACATCAAGGTGGGGTCCTGAAAAGATTTTTGGAATTAATTACATTTATGGTTTAGTTGTTACAAAGGAGTGAGGTTAGTGTATTTAAAATGGATAAATGTAGTAAAAAATATTGTTACTATGCCCATGTTTTATTG
>NW_013952409.1:5872164-5873217 GCF_001266775.1 Austrofundulus limnaeus | reverse complement strand
AACTATTACAAAAACACAAAAAAGTATAAATAAGTATTTATATTTGTGTATAAGCTGTTTAGATTGTCAAAATGCCTGTGTTTTTAGGGTTATCAAAGTTCGTGTACTCAGACCAGTAACATTTGGGGTCACAAGTTTTTGCCATGGATATTTTGTGGGTCAAAAGATAAAAAGTTTGGGAACCACTGCTCTACAGCACAACCCGAGGCACGGTGTGTGTGTTCACACCACGTTACTAGGCCGTACACACCCTTTATGCAGTGGCGGAGACAGACATTTTTCTCAGGGGTGGCCAGACTTAGCCTGGTTAAAACCAGACCCTGTTCTTCACTTTGCTTCGTACAAGGATCTGGACTTGCTGAATAGAGAATCGATTTCTTGCWGGAGGCGTGGCCTCTGCTGAAGTTTACAATGATTGGATCAGTTGGCTGRAYWGTATGTCGRTGTGACGYAGGCTAAGCTAAGAAMCTAACRGGAAATCGCGTGTGCTGTAAACAAAGYGGAGAAAAGTACCGAGCCGAACGAGACGACTGTAAATGAGAGCTGCTGCTTTGTCAGACAAATTTATTTTAATTTGGAAGCCTTATCAACACAGACTGGCTTCATTCACTTCCTCCACTGCCYTATGCTAAAATAACTAGCAGACACTGCGCAGAACATCGACGTTATTCAAAACTCCTCCTTCTGTTTGCTGATTGGCCCAMGTAAAATAAACTACAAGCAGACACTGCGCAGAAAATCGACGTTCTGTTCTCTGATTGGCCCGGCTAAAAATCTGCCAGCGAAACCCATCTCTAAGGGAGAAGTCCCAGACAGAGCAGTGAAGGGAAACTAGAATTGAGTGGAGCTGCGTAGGAAGGCGAGGGCCAGGCTAGGCCAGACTGGGACCACTACTCACACAGGGGTGGCCAGGAAAATTACATCATTTTTTACATGAAAGTTTCTGCAGATCTTTGTGCTTTTGTCATTTCCTTATGTCCTTATACTGGCGGTGACCACCTTATAAACATGGGGATCAGAACCATTTTAAAAGTGGGGGGGACACTATTGGGG
>NW_013952409.1:5868086-5872035 GCF_001266775.1 Austrofundulus limnaeus | reverse complement strand
GTTGGGGGGTCTGGGGGTCCTCCCCCAGAAAATGTTGAATGAAATAGATGCCATTTACTGCATTCTGGTGTATTTTATCAGGTTGCTTAACATACTTTTACTTAAATTAACATTTGATTTAATAATTATTTCAGAGACAGATTCTTTATTAAACTAGTTCTATGATCCTGTTTTAAACTCACTGCTTTAGCTGAGGTATGGTTAATTAAAGTGACACAATTTATCATATCCAACGACTATGGGGTGGTTTTTACGTTTTTATTGTTTATCGTTTGATTTATTTTTAATTGTAACATGTCATTGTGCCAAACAATGATGACCCTCAAATGCATGTTTAAAACTAACATTAATAATTTTACCCAATGAACAGGTGCAATARTGATGACCACCAACAGTGAATTTAGAGGGGTGTTTCCCTTTTTCTGATTTAGTGCCAGTGATTTAGCAGCCTTAAGAACATAAAATGACACGGTGTTATGGTGACAAAAAAAAAAAAAAACCTTTGCCACCATAAGTCCAAAAGTTGACACCATAAGTCAGATTACAGGCATATGTTCTCTATATAAAGAAAACCATCACTTCCTTGTTATTACTCTTCTTCAGTGATAGAGCTTGGTGATATTTTAAACACTGCCACCAACTGTTCAGGAGGATTATTACACCCCTAACGGTTGTTTTACTGTGGAAGGTGTGTGTACAARAGGGTGGCCAATGGGGTGGCCAAAGATTTGTCTGTGGTGGCCATGACCACCCCTGACCTCCCCCTGGCTCCAACCCTGCCTCTATGTAATTTTAAAGAATAACTGGTCAGGTTTGAGCCTTGCTTGCAAAGTCTTTGAAGGCTGACCTTGCAGGGTGCAGCAGGACACGGTGGAACAACTTGAACTCGGAGCAGCATGTCAGGTATGGCGGTAAGCCTCGAGAGAGAACACACCAGTCCACTCTGCACCTATACAGCCGAGCAAATATGTATTTCCTGTCATCGTCTTCCACAGTCTTTGTCAGACACTGGGATCAAAGATATGGCAAACATTAAAAAAACACGCGCTCACAGCTGCAAAGCCAAAAAGAAGGTACACAGAAATTCAAAGCGCTTCACCGACCAGCATGAATGATGGTTCTCCATGTGCGTCTTTCAGATGAGAGGGGTAGGAGATGTCTGCAGGCTGATTTAGAGCCTCAATCTCGCACAAGAGAGGTCACTTTTCTCTCAACCGTATGACTTACGAGGGCACGGCTGCTATTTTCATTTCCATTTCAGTTTGAGGAATGGTGGCAGAAGTTTCACCCAATATTTTTTGTAAAAGCCGTTGAACAAGCTCATATTAGGGTAATGCTCCTTTAAGTGCAAAATGGGCTATTAATATGTGAATAATAATGATATTTTGATATTTCCTCACATGCTCAAATTTTAGATTGAGTGAAAATTTGCCAACACTCAGTTACTCGTGTTAAAGTTTGATTATGGCACCTAAAGTGTGACCGTCACTTCAATAGACATGTCCTTCTCTTTGTTAATTTTTTATCCACTTTTCAACCTTTGTAAACATCTTTATCCAGCAGGTTGTTCTAAACATGTAAAAGGCAAAGACATGGGAAAATAAAACCTTCAGAAATTTCAGGTTAACCAAAGTAAAAAATAAAAATGAAAAAGAGTAAGGTCATGCGGAAAGTGAAAAGCTCGTTTTACCTTCTCACCCAGGAACACGAACAAAAAAGAAACCAAGCGGTGCGAGAAGAATGAGCGTAATGTTTCTGTGTGATTGTGGTGGAAGGTGAGGGCAGAGAGGCATGAATGGAAAAATGATGATAATACAATGAAGGAAAAATAAAATATCGATTATTATTGTGGGGGGAAAAAGGCCAACCATTTTAAAGAATACAGGCAGAGCAAAGCAAAGATCGACACGGCCATAAAGACCAACAGTTTGTTCCTCCCTTCTGTAAGTTGAATTAATCAGGGTCCCATTGACACGCTGTGTAACACGACAAATATAATTAGATTACATCATTACTCCTCATCATTACATGCCTGCTTTCTCCATCCTCCCTGGGGAGTCATGAACAACCAACTGGACAGCCAATTCTAAACAGTGGCAGCAGAAAAAAAAACAAGATGGCTGTCGGCATTTATTTAGCAGAAAGTCTGAACGTTTTTTCCCCCCTCTCACAGTGAGTCTGACTCAGAGGAAAGACGATGGGTTCTGGTCATCAGGAGTCATAGTTTGTAAGAGTTCTGGAGATGTGAGCAATTTGAGTCGAGACGTGATCGTTCGCTCGCCGTGAGCTACGTTTACGGCGCGTGGAGCACGCTGTCGTCTCCGCYGCAGCCACGACGACGACGACGACGATGGAGGCGAGTTATCTAGAGGCACATGTGTGACAGTCAGTTTTACACAGCGGACAGGCAGAAACCTTTTCACAGCCTTGTGGGAKACATTTCAAACACAATTCCTCAAAATCAGACAGGGAGGAAAGAAAAAACTGACCTTGGCATTCCATCACAAATCCATTTGTTCTTTAACAGAGAAAACATAAATCAAATAAAAAGCCATAGAAATTTGAACGTTGCTAAACATTTTAGACTGGAAATAAAATACAGTTTTGAAAGAAAAAAAACATAAATATTGTATAAATATGAAGGTACAGCATGGGGAGAGGTGTTGAAAAGCTGCTTGTGAGCCGTGTGTGGTAATGGGGTATCATTTGTCTCGTGGGACAGAGCAGAGCCCTGCAGCTGTGGTGCAAACAGAGCTCACACAGCTGTGGATGAGGCAGTGTCAGCCAGTCTTGGCACTCATCATCAGGTCAGCTTGAAAAAAAAAAAAGGCTGACTTTTACTGACAAACAAGCCTGTTTAAGAAATGAAGAACTGCTGGACAAGCCTGAGGGTACAGGACTGTAACAACGAGCCCGACCTTCTTTTTTTCTGTTTCAAATTTGTCAGCATTAAAGTTTTTCCTTCAAATTATGAGCAGTTATGAAAACGGACAGCAGCTGACAGGCAATCCTATAAGAAGCCAAAAATCTTTAGACAGGGATTCTTAAAGCTCTGTATTTTTGAGATGATTGAAAATTCTGCCTTTTATTTATTTATTTATTTACTTATTTATTTATTTTACAGCGTGTAGATAAATAATTCCATCCTGCACGGAACGCCCTGTGAGTTATTTGAACAACATGTTGCAAAAAAGGCAACGCTATCTTTTCCACACTCAATCTTCCCTTGCACAAATTGATAAATTAAGACATAAGCATACTTAATCTCTGTTCTATGTGCAGTTTCGATAGGGTGACAGTAAAATTGAAATGACAGGACGRGGAACGGAGCACGTCCGGGGGAAATGAAGGCATCACTCCTTCGTTTACAGAACTGACAGCCTATTGATCGCTCTTCCTCTAGGCCTTGAGATTCAAAGACGAGTTTTACCAGTCCTTCGCCAGCCTGTGTGTGCCTATCTGTGAGCGAAAGCACTGCTGACTCGGCTGCGTTCACACAGCCCAAAGGGTAATCTAAAAGACTATCATCTGTAAAAATTGCACTGCGAATAGCTTCCCTATTTCTCCAACTTTCTATCTCTCTTTACCYCTTCTTTCTTTTCCCTCGTTTTCACCCAGCAGCCGCCCCTCATATCCATCTTTTCAGATCATTTTCCCTTCACCATCAATCCTTTTCTATATCCACTCGTCTGCACCTCATTTTTTTRCCTCAGAACAGATCCTCTTCTAAGTGAGTGCAGTCCTATCCTGCCTTAACTCGACTTTGCAGTACTGAAAGAGGGAAAACTTCAAATTGCAAACTCTCCACAGCTGCATCAGAGAGATCGAACTCTTATTCTCTTCTCTCTGTATATAACAGTATCTCAGGCTGTCCAAGCTGTGCCTTTTCATAGCATTGGTAACCGTAATACCAAGAGAGAAGAGCAACACGTATTCCTTAGGGGTGTCC
>NW_013952409.1:5865631-5866916 GCF_001266775.1 Austrofundulus limnaeus | reverse complement strand
AGGCATACAAGCATGATTGCTTGAGAAAACATGAACGTTCAACCCGAACAAGCAGAATATTCAAACATCATGAGATAAGGAAGCAGACTACTTGACATTGGCCTTACACACCACACAACTTCAATCAGAAATATGCATGACTAAGGTACTTGCTGGGGAGAATTGCTGTGTAATTCAAAACACTAGGTGGCTTGGCTAAGCCCTGATTGCAGTGTTARGGGAATGGAAGTTAAACTGGGGGGTGCTGAGGGGAAGCTACCAGGCTTTGGCGGCGAGCCAAACTGTGTGGCATTGCTGAGTGATGAGATGCATGCCTGAAGGTTTCTGCAGAGGCTGAATTATAAGAGGGGGCTAGAATTCGGTGGACAGCTTTCACTATGTAAATTACTTTTTACAGTATTCAGCAAATAAAGCTGTCAACATACAGTAAAGCGCATATCATGAAATGGAAATAGAACAGAGAGGAAACACGTTTAGGCTGTCAACGTGATTGCCGTCATAAATGTTTATTTAGGTAGTTAATGCATTGCTACATTTTCTAGCCTTGGTTTTGTTTCTCCTTACGTGTAACCATTTGCTTCAACGTATAATTGTTTGAACCAGAGTCGCAATTTATCTGCCGTGCTTTAATAGCCAGCTGAGATAACAACAATCATCAGGTACTATTACACGTCTTGTGTGTGATGGTTTTGCTCTCAACACTGCACACACGCTCGTTCACCGCAAGCACAAACTGAAACCAGTAGGAGAGGGTCCTGCAGAGGCAGGCTATAAGCCAAGGCTCATAATGTGCTGGTGAAGAAGAGTTATGACAGAAACAATGAGACTTACTGTCAACTCACACATCATTTATCTGCAAAAGCCTTGCAGCTTAACATTAAACATCATGGGCGGGCAAATTACCACTACAGCTATGCTACAGTAGAACCGAAGAAATGACTGTGGACTGAAACACAAATGGAGCTGACATGAATCACAAGTCTCRAGAAAATGTATATATGGGCATTTTTTTAAATAAAAATTGGCTTTTTTTCCTGTACATAAGGCGTGTCTGCCTTGTTTTTCCTAAACAATTAATTGTTTCTAATGCAGTGGCTCCCAAATATTTTCTGCCAGGCCCTCCTTTGGATCACAAGTAAAATTTCTGAAAAGTAGGGGTTTTTTTAATATGAAAAAAAATGAAAATTAGGTTTTGAAAAAATCAGTAAGACTTGAAAAACTCTGTGAGATTGCTCTATACTTCTGTATACCTGCAAAATGACGTTAAATCCTTAAAGTGTATCTT
>NW_013952409.1:5863819-5865396 GCF_001266775.1 Austrofundulus limnaeus | reverse complement strand
CACACACACACACCCATGGGGGTCGCCCCCACTTTGGCAGCTCAACTGCCCTGTATCTTCTTAAGGGTTTAATAATGAATTTTTATTGCATCAATGTCAGAAAAAAGCTGTTGACTGTGTTCTCCATGGCAGTCTATGAAAACTGCTTTAGGTATGTTTACAATAACGAGACATTTATTARAATATAAACATTTTGTTTCCTAGAAGTTAATAGCTCTTTCTTAATTCTCCATTTTCCCYGAGTCTGTTTATGTGGGGGAGTTAAATAAACAGATGGACTCCGAGGAGGGATGGGGAATCCAAAAGGGACTGCAGAATGAAAAATAAATTTTAAAAAAATCACGCTGCGGCATAAAAATAAGTCACGGATGACAAAGAGAAGAAAAATCACTATTTATGATGGAAAAATTACTCTAACAGTTTTAAATTTCCCAAAACATACTCTGAGGCTTCATTAGTAAGGAACACATGTCTGCTGTACATGGCAGAGGCACATATGCCCAGGATTCATCAGTTATGCAATTATTACAACCCAGTGCTACTGAATGAGTCTTGTATACAAGTATACAAACATATTATAATTGCAGACCTGTTTCATCACAAGGGAGATCTACAGACAGCTGATGAAAACAACAAACTCATCATTTCTCTCTGACAGCTTGGCTATGGGTACATGATGTTCAGACTTTGTCTTGCTGTTACACCTCTCCTAAATATTTGGTGTTAAATGCCAAAAGCATACATAGATGTTTTGCAGACATTTTTCATTTATTTTCACAAATAAAAGCCACCTCCAGCATCCAGTCRTATAATAAGCATTGCATCCATCTATTGTCGCAAAACTTGTGTCAGAACAGTTGTTTCATTTCTCTTTCTGGCTAATGCACCCATAGTCAACAAATGATTTGACAACTCTAATTTGTTTGTTTATTGACAAAGACGCAGAGCTCGGAGCGACCCTGAACTGAAGCCCGCAACAAATGGATAAGCGTGCACGTTCTTCTCAGCTATGACACCCACTTAACCTCGGTGGTAAATGTCAGTATAACACACAACCGACYACACAATCGATCACCAGACGATGACCTTTGGAGTTCAAGCGTATAGATAATGCTGATAATTGTGTTAGAATGCTAACAGTTGATTATTTTGCTCCAGAACAAACTAGGGTGTCTCAGCTTGTAGCGTTTACATGTAGTGACATTTAGACTTCTTGAAGGATGTGGAAGACATTGGGCCGCATGCAAGAACATATTCGTATTCTTATCCTAAATTTCTCTTACTTTTGTTCGTGCGAAGGGTTRGTACGAACATGTCACGTCAGATTCAACAAACTCTTCTATCTTCAGGAAAAGTGTGTAAATGAGGAGCGTAAACTGATGAATGCGTATCAGGCGCTCGTTCACGAGGAGAGGAGACTAGCATAATTACCACCCCAAACAACACCATGTAAGGATATACATTTCCTGCCCCACATACCAGGAAGTGTCCATTCAAAAGTGACATCGCAAAGTAAAGAAGAACTTTACGAGTTTGGAGATGGAAGTTCTGCTCTCAGAGATCCACAATATATATAT
>NW_013952409.1:5853486-5863804 GCF_001266775.1 Austrofundulus limnaeus | reverse complement strand
CTGCTTTAAAGCAGAGGAATGAAATGACGACTGCTGTTAATGTTGTGTCTCCCGTGGGCCGTACAGTCACATAAATAAAAATCTAAATCATATTTATCTCTCTTTCTAGTCCAGCTCCGGTTGTTCCTTGGTCAAATATTTTTAATTTCAGTGTAAACAACTGTGTTACATAGGTTTCACTTATTCAGAAGAGCCGTCGCGCACCGCAACCCTCCACCCCCCCGACCGTCAAGTGTCAGATGCGTTTCTGAAAAAAAAAAAGCTTTTTAAAATGTCTCAAAATTCCAATTAACTTCATATTAATATTGTAAGTAAGTAAAATTTTATTTATAAAGCACTTTTCTTAGAAATGACTTCACAAAGTGCTGTACAATACAGAAAATACAAAATACAACAATGCAACAATAAACATCATGGAACAATCAAATATTTGTAGTGCTATACAACAAAATCAATAGACAATTTATTTTAATTTAACCAATTTATGCCATTAGTCTACATTATTACATTTAAAATTATAATTCTAATTCAAACAGAACAGCCTCTTGACAACATAATTATAGAGTGTGATTTATTTTCAACTCAAAATATCTTCAAACTAACAAAATATAAAGTTATTAATGAAGAAAATCCATCTGGATAACAGCAGACTGACTGCACGTAAAATATACGACAGGTCTGGACCACTCGTAAATTTTGTTCATATCTGAAGAAAATCTTACAATACGAGAAAATTGGTGAATCTCACAAATTCTCCTAAATCACTCGTACGCACAACTTAAGAACAAATCTGTTCGGATGAACGGTTCTTGCATGAGGCCCATTCTYTCTGAAACTGAAGWCCTAACATRCATTGAAAGGTTGAATATTGCCTGTCACCTTTCATGGGAGCTTTAAATAAAGTAAAAGATTTTCATGCAAGAATCTAAAACCTTGTGAAATGTGATAGGACTMGGAAATGTGAGGATATCGCACCAAACCTTAGCTCAATATCTATAAAAGTGACAGTTATAGCCATGTGGTTGCTAGGATGACATAGCTGCGTCAGCCATCTTGAATCAGCTTGACTACAAATAGTAATGAGTTGTAGATGTACATCCAGAGCTTCATCAAAATAGACACGGGCAAAAACATGTTTGCCTTGCCTCTGATATGTGCTTATAATTTCATTCCAGGTAAGAAAAAAAAAATCACATATCTTAAAGTCTTTTTTTATTGCTCCCAGAAGCAAACTAATTAATTCAAACTAATTATCCATCCATCCATCCATTTTCTGTACACGCTTCTTCCTTTTCAGGGTCGCGTGGGTCACTGGTGCCCATATCCAGCAGTCACAGTGCGAGGGGCGGGGTACACCCTGGACAGGTCGCAAGTCCATCACAGGGCCTCAAACTAATTAATAACCCTTAAAATGTATGAAAGCAATAGTTCTGAATAACTGAATGAATTGTTAAAACAGATATAARCAGTTGAATAAGCGTAATTGGTAAAAACAACTTGTTGCAAAGAAGACCTTGATGTGAAGGTTTCTGCATTTATCTTTACCCCCATTTCCTACTGAAAAACAAAAATAAATTAAGTATTAGCTCTCCATATTTAAAGACAAATTCCTTTTTTTCACTGGTCGTTATGGTCGTGCCAATCAAAGCTCTGACACACAATAAAAGGTTTAAAGTCTCAAGGGAGTATGAAAAGAAGATTATCACCTCAACCGGTAGATAACAACACTCATTATCAACAATCAAGAGGTTTGAACTGGATCCAGGTTTGACAGCCCTGGTTTGTCTCTTTGTTTTAATGTCTGTGAGCTCTGCTTGTCCAAAGTGGACACACTTTGCCTGTATTCACAGCCAAAGCCCAACGACTTGGCCCCGTAGTCTCTAACTGCTGATCCTCGGCCCTAATCCTGGAGGAATTTCCTTCCTGATCCACCATGCAATCAGAGGCATCTGCAGTGTCCAGCGTGCCAGAAAATCCCTGCCTCTTGCAAATGCACACTGATACGCTCCAGCATCTGTCAGGACAACACTCATGCCAGGGAAGTATGCAGCTGTGCACCTGTCAACTCCGACGCAATTTCTTTTTCGGAAACKTGACCACCAGAGAGTGCTCCGCACGGAAGGGTGGAGAGTGAGCAAGCGCACTGAGCACTGCCGAGGTGAGCCGTCACCAGCCACGACCCAACGTAATCCATCTCTCAAGTGACAAAGGCGTATCATAACCAGTCGGTGGAGTTCACAGAAACTGGTTCCCTCAGCTCGAGACTTCAAACACCCCCCTGAGATGTCAAATGAAATCTGAAACATTTGATTTACGACAGATTTTGTTTCAATCTGAAGGAGCAAACATGCTGGGAATAATTTTAATTAAACAAATAAAATGCTTTGATGTGAAACCACCAGACAAGATAATTTATCTCACTCTGCAGAACACGCACAGCTTCAGCCACACCGTCATTTCTGACATGGTGGCTGAAGAAGTAGCAGCTTACTGAAGAGATTTCTATTGAATAACCACAAAAAAGTAAATAAAGCTGTAGTTAAATAATAATCCTAAGGTAATTTCTAGAAAGCCCATCAGCTGTACATAATGCCATGCTGAATTCACTGCTGATAAAATCGCTATTATTTAATTTCTCAGCCACTGTTCTGAATTAAAGGTAATACACAAGCTGTTTTCGCAGTCTCAGAAAATTAAAGTGGGGTATGGGAATAGAGGATGGGGGTATGATAAGTGTGGACAGGGAAAAGCGAACAGCAGATGAAATATGTGCTTGGAAAACATAATTAGCAAAAATGGTTGTCATATTCTTCTATTCCCCTGCAGTGCAGAGGACAAAGCCCTGCAGAATGCAGAACACATGGGCGATGGAATAAAAGCCAATCCCAACGGTTTTCCTGCTCATYCTCTATACATGCTGAATGCCGATTATATGTGCAGAGCAGCTGTAAAACGACCGTTACCTCTGTTTTACAAAAGCACTATAGGATACAGGCTAAGTGTCAGAAGGAAAGGACAACTCAAAGTTATTGCACTTTCACCCACATCGCTTTTATCCCAAGTCTGGTTCTGTATTTGTACAGATGAAAGACTGCATTTCAAACAAAATCCTGAGCTGCAAGTATTTAATAACCCTCACAATGACAAGCATGGACAAGCAGAACAGAAGAACAGCCACTATAAAGCCTGTTATCCTACTTTGCATGTAGGAGTAGCTCCTCAGGTTTGCCTAAACACTTTAAATTAGCAAACTAATGTGACTCCTCTTCAATTTAAAACAATTACTGTGTCTGGGACACGGCTGTAATTTATGTCACATGACATGCATGTTGTTAAAGAAACTTTTATGTTCTAGGGTTGGGCAATATTGGCAAATAAATTAATCACYATTAATTGTGGTATCTAGCCGATAACGATTAATTTGACGATTAATCCCCCAGAGTCCCTGGACACCCTTATGTCCTGGTCACATGGCCAAATTATAGGGAGAAAATTGGCTTGTCGTAAAAATCTGTTCCAATTTGTGTCAAAATTACAGACTTCAGGCWATACATCAAACTTTAAATTGTGTTGATAGATAAATAAATTACACAACTTTTTAAAATGTTTGTTATATTTGAAGCAGAGAGGAGCACCAAGRGGTTAGTCTGCCGGGTGGCATTAATCGTATTAATCGTCAAGTGCCAAAAATTAATCAATTAATGTTTTTCTGACGATTAATTGCACACGATACGATTATGCCCAACCCTATTATGTTCATGAAAGTTTTACAGTTTTCAAATGTTTCTGGGGGTCAATCACCTAAACTGAGAATTGGAATAAGTTTGCWGATGGTATTTTAATACCGACTGCATCAATTGTTACTTAAATCAAAGTCCAAACCTTGTGGTTTAATTGGATTTGAAAGCCTCTTAACCAAAGKGCTGCAGCAACAAAGGGCCTGAGGCAGACAGAGAGCGCTTTTTCTATTTAMTTGTTTCGATAATTTTATTTTTGGCTTAATTTTCTGCTTTTCCTGAAAACTGGGTAAAATTGATCAAAAGCGGACTTTTTGCAAATGGATTGCTAAGAACCTTTTTCTTTACTTTTGAACATAAATAAGTTATAACAACCATCAGCTATTATAACAAAGACTTAATCGCCAAAAAAAGGGGTTAAAGCTTCACAACACTTGATGCACCAAATCATCTGGCAATGCTTTGTTCTTTTTGTCCTCACTCTTTTTCAAAGTATAATGATTTATGACATTTCACAGGCTCCATGCTGCGTGTGCTGCTCGGGTCCAAATAGATTATGGGGGTATATAATGTTTCCAAAACTGCCAGGAGGTTTTCCAGGAAATCAAGCAGGGATTATATGATTTTCATGCATTCATCTTCAAGAATAGCCGCCAATTTTAGAAAATGGGTCTGAGTTAAGGTGAGTTGGTTAATAGCTAAAAGAAAAATGTTTCCTTTTTATTGATTTTACAACGTGCTATAACTTAATCACCTCATTAGCATGGCTTTTTCCAACACTGAAGAAACATTCATAACCTTTAAAAGCATAAAGCAATTTATAGTTATTAAAAAGACCCTCTTTTCCCAATATTTCCCAAGAGAGGCAACTGTTGAGAAGAAAGAGGAAAAGAAAAATGGTATCCTAATAGCCCTAATGATGACACCTTCTCTTCTACTTTCACTACACCACTTATCATGCACTTGTGTGTTGCAAAAAAATATGTGTTTGAGTCAGTTTGCATTCAATTTCTGTGTGTACTTCTACCTTGGCATCTTCCTCAAAACCTTGTGTTAAGATTTCATCTAACCCACACCAGTCCTTCCCAACTGAGACACACTCTACCTCAGCAAGACCTCCCCTCTTCTACCTCCCCTCACTTTTCTTCAGGCCAGCTATGGCGAGAAAGGAAACCCCGCCAGCACCGGGTGTAAGGTATCTGCACTGCACCATTGTGGCGGACACTGGAGAATGTGAAGGATGAAGTGCACACACAGACACGAGTGAAGGATTTATGGGAAGGAATTCAGAACAAACTTGAGGTCAAACATTATAACCCAGGAGGGTGTAGTGGGCTAAAAGAGAGGCAACAGTTGAGAAGAAAGACAAAGAAAGTTAAAAAAAAAAGATCAAGATACACACGCGCTCTTTGAGGTGCAATAGGTTGCACAGCACCCCCTTGGCCATCTCCACGAGATTCTCTGAGTAAACATAAAGTCCTTCGTCTCAAACGAAACTGATAAAGTCGCAGTCTCTAAATCCTTGACTGGAACTGCCGGGGGTCTGAAAGTTTTCTCGTACAAACTGAGTTTATAGGTGTAAAGTCAAAGAGGCCCAGCAGTCTAAATTTAATAAGACAATCTCAAGCAAGATAGGCGAGTTCAAACACATAGTGAAGCTCTTCATAGCATTTTTATTTTATTTTAGGGTATAAATGACAAGTACCGTCTGTAAACTGTTCTTATTTTTTGAGTTTATAATGGAAGCCTATCATTTTTTAGGTTTGCAAGTGATAAAGCCAGAAATAAAGCACGGGTCATCAGTATGTGAAAGTAAATATATGGGCTTCACACTTAAGAATATCTAAACGCAGTCACAAGAGCTGTTCAGTCATTGGACATAAACAAATCACTGAACAAACGGTTTCGTATTTTTCATGGCCTCGTTTTTTTTTACTATTCTCCCACAAAAGGAATTCCACCGTGACACGTTTCCCGAGTTTTACTACTTCCATCGCTGTGGCTTTTATTTATCAGCACGGTGACAGACARGGTGGAAAAACAAGGATGTCGGAACACTCTCCCTCTCACAGCTAAATCGTGGCGGGGATGAGACAGGTTGAAGACAGGACAGGTTGTGTCCTGCAGCTTTGATCAGCCCGTAAGGACCGACAGAGTGACTGCTGAGGCCACGTCTGTACTTCGGCCAATTCATRTCCCTGCTGAGAGAGGACAGGAGAGACCGAAAGGAAACAGACGGGGAGTGGACGGTGGCGGTTTAATGATTACTCCAGAAGAAAAATGAAATAAGCATTTCCATTTTAAAATGTGGGGACTTACTGATGGAGGTGCCTTAGAAAAGACAATGTATAAAGACATGTTTTGCTTCTGATTTTAATGGGCCCTTACTAATTAAGACGTTGTCACATCATGCTTTTAAAGCCGTGGTAATGAGGTGAAGACGCAGAGTGCAGGGGGACGTGGAACAGCCARGTGTTGAACACTGTCATTTCAACGTGTCACTCATGAAGCCTGAGTGATGAATTAGGCGCCTTTTTGTCTCGCTGGCACCTGGCCACCGTTTGTCCTTAAAAAGGGTCCTAGTGTCCAAAAGGGGTCGGCGTTCCAAAGCGACTCCTCTGGGTGCTCCAGGAACACAACAGCCTGTTTCACTATTGTACCATATGTCTGCGACTGGGGTGGCTTTTCTGTCTCCAGATGTGCATGTTGGTAAGAGTGGTTTTCTCATTCGAACAAATTCATCCATAAGCCAAGCGTTTCTGTCTTCAATCTGTCCTACATCCTGTGAATTCTCCAGAGCGAAGCAAKGAAAAGACTCAGAAAAATTAAACTGTTGAAGCTATTGTAAAAAAAAAACTTTTTAAAATAATGTGGAATGGATACAGGAAAAAAAAGACAAGAAATCTTCTAAATTTGGCCAGGAAAACCTTAATAAAAGAAGGCAATTCAGAATAAACTACAGCGCATAAATCACAAACATATCCATTAAAATACCACACAACAGGAGCCCATAAGCAATTGTAGAGACGACGGTGCATGCAGTTCATAACATGCAAGGGTTTTCAAGGAAAGGGCTGGTTTGCATGTGTTGTGGGTGTGTATAATGGAGTTATGCAATTCTGTGCATGACAGAGATAAAATACATGGCTTTGATGACAAAAGGTGCACACTGAATACAGGCTAACTCCAAGTGTCAGAATCAGTCCTATCCCTCATAACTCACAGCCCACTTTTCTCAGCGGCGCTGTGAGCAAAATGCCAGGTCTCCTCTTCTACACCTGAGCACTTAGCTTTAATGCATATTAATTAACTGACACAGTAGCAGATATTAAAGGCTAAGGTGTAACAAATAGGTGGGAGGTTAGTATAGGCTTCATCCAGTGTAAAACAGGCTTGTGATCAAACCCAGACAGTGCATTTAAGGTGCCGACTGAGTCACTTTCCATTCCAAGATACTTGAGTTGCTCATCACTCGTCCCTGGAACAGAACCAAGCTATTTGTAAAAAAAAAAAAAACATCCTGATGACTAAATTGTTTTGGAAAGAATAACAGTGTCTGATAAATCATACAGAGAAGTGCCTCTGCTTGTCCATTACTTTTCAGTTCGTCAGTTAACAAACCCTGAAAAATAAATAAAAGGTCACAGTTTTTTGTTCATTTATTTTGGTTAAATTAATTTGTGGTATTAAATTAGCCTGTGATAGTGCTGGGCGGTATACCGTTTTGTACCGAAAACCGGTTTTTATTTTTGTTATGATATGACTTTTCTGAATACCGGTGTAAATAGCCTGAACACGTGCGGAACGTTTTGTCGCGGCCGCCAGTCAACTGTTTCCCAGGGGACACGTTTCCTTGCAGCACCGCTAAGCGCATTAGCATGCTAACATTATTGTTGGAACAACTGGCGGCGGGTGGTGTGTCTGATGTAAAAAAAAACATCCCATTTTCACCATCGTTGAATAGTAGACAACTCTTCAGTGACGTGCACGGTTAGATTTAACGCGTTATAATGGAGACGTTATTGCATGGAGACTCTACCGTGCTTCTATTGTGAAAAGCCTGGGGGGTGCAGTAGTTTTGTAGTGTAGTGGAGTTGACTGGTGTGTAAGGAGAGTCGTCCTTTTAAGTTTTATTAACACATAACGATAGACCAGATAATGATTTTTTCTGATCCCTTCACGATCGGACCTAAACGCATGATTACTGTCTACAACCAGGCAAAGAAGACGTACAAGAGGAGGGAAACAGTGATACAGACGTACAGTAAAAGAAAAAAGTCAATAAGTAAAGTTTGTACATTTTATTATCAGCTGAGCTGTGAAGAAAAAAAATACCGTCAAATACCGTGAAACTGGTGTAATTGTTGAAAATACCGTGATGTAAAATTTGGGTCATATCGCCCAGCTCTAGCCTGTGAAWACCATTAAAATGCTGCAATATGTTCATCTCCCTTTTATGTGCACAGCATGTAGTTTATAACAGGAAAACAATGCTCATTGTAACTTCACTGCAGTCTGATTGACCATAGAAGACCACCCAAGTTTTGAAGAGTTAGGCTGGGCAGTAAGACAGCTAAGACAAGAGGGCTTCTAAAAGAGGAGGTACACCTGTGGCTCAGAGGTTAAACATCACAGATACTTCAGTCTAGATAATAAGTACAACTTATGTACTACAACTATATCTACAACTACATTGTGATATTTTATCTCTGTTAATGAATGGAATATGTTAACTTGTAAATGACTGTCCACGACTACCACAACAAATTTGAGCTAAATGTCTGTAAAATCTATTGATATAGACATTTTTGTAAAGGCTAAGGTCATTTAGCCACGACGGCCATCTTGGATTTGCAGACTCCAAAAGTTAACCTGCTCTGGAAGGATAGCCAAACGTTTATTTCTGAAATTCCCTTTTAAAATTTGTCCATGTGTTCTTGAGATATTTTTCAAACCAACAACGTTAACTCCAGCAGTTAACGCAAAGGTTTTAGGCAAAGACATGTTGTGCTCCACGTATGCACTGAAAATGATGCTCAGCTTCTACCTCGTAAAGCTGTCTGAGTTTACAGATTTGGTGTTTGCTAAATCTGCTTTGTTGTGTCGGCCATCTTGACTCCAGGGCTGACTCCAGGTGGTAATTAGTTGAAGATGTACATCCAATAATTACTTTGAGTGGTTTTTTTTTCAGCAATTCTTGATGTATTTTGTTAATAGTAGAGACAAATGATTACTCACACACATACACACATATGCATAAAGAAACATTTCAAATTCATCTAGTGTTAGACAAAACGTTAGCAAAAAATGGTATTTTTGAACAGCTCTACCGCTCGCTGACAGAAAAGGATGAAAATGTAAATTAGGTTTTACCTGCATTAGTTACATAAATACATTTTTTAAATGGACTTCACTCAATTTATAATATTTTTCATCAAAGTGAAGAAATAATCATAGCATGTTCTTAATCTTATTCAAATTACAAATGCTGAAAAAGTTTATAATAATAATAATCAGGACCTACAATGCCAAATCATTTGTTTTCCTATTTTCTTTGTATTCACTTCTTGAAGGTATTGGGGTTAATTACACCTTATTCAAATGTCAACAAACAGTGAATGAGTAAATAGGTAAAAAAAAAAGGTACAATTTGTCACTAAACATTAAATGCAAATGCATTAAAATCTTTTACTTTTTATCCATTTATTCCCTTTTCCAAGACAGAATCCATTTGTTCAGCTGAAACACTTGTGAATTACAAATGGGCTATTATTTTAGATAAAGTGGGAATTAAGATTTAGCCAAAAGTTAAACTTCTCACAACAACTAAATCAAATACAAATTTTAGTTTTTTTATACTGAGTCATTTTAAAATCAAACAACCGGTGAGTCCACTGAACTTTTTATGGTCTGTCTCCTTTCCTTTGAACAGCCAAATCACTGGTGCCAYTTTCAACAAAAKGCACAGATGGGCAGAACTGTAGACRACATTTGGAATAATATAGCTYTAAACCTGTAATTACAAGCATTACTGTCTGCAGCTTAAAGGAACACCGTGTTAATGATCAACCAAAACCTGATCATGAGCATTAATGATCATACAGGCCTTGTTAGGAATAAAGGCACAAAGGTAATGGTCTCTAACATGATTTAATAATGCAACTATCAGACATTTTTGTGCACGTGAATCTTATTCTTTAAGTAAAGTAGAAGAAAAATTACTAGTTTAAAAGTTTAGATGTCAGCTTTATGTATTGGATTTAAAGTAATTACCTCCTCAGCTACGTAATCAAAGCCAAACCAGGATACTAAGTGACCATTAAAAAAACAAGTTGGTGCATAAAAAAAGTCTCCCTGGGGTAATTAGTCTTACTTTTGTAGTGCAGTGCATGTATGATATTCATGTTTTGATCRGCTGTGTAAGGAAAGCCACAGGAACTCTTATTTAATGTTTAGCACTCACCGTGTAAGCTTCGTTTTTAGCAAATGTCWTAAAAATGTGGGAGCTACTGTTAGAAATACAAAAAWGAAAAACAGAAAAAAGTTTATATTTATTTGGCAACATACTTGACTTCTGAGTT
>NW_013952409.1:5848535-5852534 GCF_001266775.1 Austrofundulus limnaeus | reverse complement strand
ATACAAAAAAGTCTCTCAACTGACAATAAAAACAGTGTTTGCAAGCTGGGTCTTGGAGGAGAGGGACTCAAATGTTTTTCCTCAGGGACTCGGTCTCTTGTTTTGTTTTGTTTTGATTTTTTTTTAATCAGAAAATAAAAAGTCATTGTCCTAGTAAACAATGAAAGCTCTCCAGAATGATCAGGCGCCTAGACGTTTTCATAAGCCATGTTGCTCATTTTCGATGGGTCACCTGACACTGTTTCAGCAGGTATTACTGCGGAGACAGAATGGGGGCGGGGGCTTTGAGTTCAGATAATTTGTAAAGTCGAGGCAGACATGTGATATTTAAGGACAAAAGCACTGACATTGAGAAAAACCAAACAGATCTTTGATAAGAGAGAAAAAAAGATTCACTCAAGCTTAACTGAGTGAATTACTAACATAAAAAACCCAGCTGTACATCAATCATCTAAAATCTATTCTATCGAAGAACATCAGTTTGTGTCATGCCCGATTGCTTTTGAAATCCAATATCTGCACGAGCCAACAGATGCCACCCTAACAGAGCCTGGAAATAAAGCGTGGCGGACTTATCTGCCCTCACTATCATCACATCGCAATGCCGTACGTCACACCACTTCCCCATGTGCCTGCTAAGGTATGGAAAAGAAGGTAAATTTTATTGTGTTCGCGGCGGTGCCCTCCGTGACGATTACAGACGAGCGGAGAGGACTGGCCGCCGAAGCCCCTCAGCACTACGAACATCCCCCCCCCGAGCCCCGGAGCTGCCTGCCTGCCTAAGGCTGTGGCTAATTTTAACTCCTTCCCCAAGCATCCCGGCATCACGTTGGGATTCTATTACTCTCTAGCGTCCGAGCATACAGAGGGTCATGTGAAAGCCGGCCGCAAGCCTCTGCGGCTGGCCGTGCCCTTCCTGTCCCTTCAACATTTAGTCCAGTTAATGCCATCCGTCTCTGCCCACCTGCCCAATCACTCCGCCGCGCTTTCTATGTCTCTTTATCTCCTCGATCCCTCTCCCCCGTCTCACCCCTTCTATGGCTTGACTCCTAACTTTCCCCCCCGCTGAAGAACCTGTTCACCTCCCGCTGTGGTTCACGCTTTTCATCCTGGGAGCAGGGGGTCAGCAGCGAGCCAGATGAGCTTTGAGACGGATAGCGAGGGACCCTTGCCAAATGGCAATCAATAAGGCGATGGGGCTGAAGGATGCCTCCTGTTATGGGTAAACAGGTGGAGGAGCTGGGGTGGAGGTGAAGAAATGTCACTTCTGCTGCATCAGGTCAGATCGTGTGTTTGATATCCCTGTATGTCTCCTGCAGGGGTACAGTGCTGTCAGCAGCTTGGCAGGGCGCTGGGATATATACTTTAGTGATGGTTCATAGGGATGAGGATAAAATGCTCTGCCCCTGCTTTAAAGCAATCTCCTGACTAACCAAGTGGCAGGCTGACGTTGCAGGGCCGATCCAGCACGTACATCACAAGCTCTTACTTGGCCATGTATGACAGTGTTAGTTGGGGAGCCTGAAATAGACTGACATACGTCAACGAGGGCGATGGAGTCATTTGCTATTCCTTTTGAACAGCGCGCTGACTCMGGCTGAGAAATACGCAGGGGTAAGCACAGATTTCTGCAGCCAGCTTATGCAAATTGGTAAAACTCCCCACATCAGGGCAAAAAACGAAGCAGACAAATAAACAGAACGAGATAAAGGGAAACGGAGAAGATTTCTGCTCGATGGAGAAAAGGAGCCAAAGCTTTGCAGCATGGAGTTCTGCAGACATGACCGTAAAGCATGCGGCAAACTCCCCTCCTACCCATCCAAACACTACATGACATCTTCACTGCTTTACGTGAACACATCAGGGTCACACTGACCTCTAGTGGTGCCAGGGAACGTGGCACGCTCCTGACAGCAGGCTGGGAATGAGAGGTAATTTGTTCTCAATATAATTTCATCAGAAAATGGATTTTAAGTCAGTAGGACTGCTCTGGAGGCTCACAGGTAATATGGATAAATGGCTGCTGGGAACAGCTTGTTTCAACTCGTGGGCCCTGTGGTCTCGCTGCTTTCCAATTACAGGAACAATCCCCCCCTTTCTCTTGCTCCCAATTTCCCACTTTTTTTCCTCTTACCTGGCCCTCTTCATTGCTCCGTCTCTCTCCTTAGATTCCCTTAGAAAWTTTTGATTTGAACATTATTGATTTTGTGGGTAACGCCTTCCCCAGCACCCTGACAGAACTGCGAATGAGTCTATTCAGCAGAGGATTCAAAGGGAGACCTCTAGTTAGTGTTGTGTAATGACTTTAGAGGTTTGGTGCAGAGGGCATTTTTTGAGATTTTTAAACAATGACCTAAACGCCCCAAGGATTAGATATCATCTTTAATCTGTTTTTGTTACTCTGTCCATCAACTATTTTTTCCTCTCTCTTTTCTCCTTTCTATATATTTTTTCTCCTAGTTATGCCTAATTTAGTGCAATGACACAGGCAAAAGCAACTTTTCACTTTGAGTGCATGTTATTACAAGCAGGTACATAAAAAGTATATAAGTTGATAATGCAAAGAAATATCAACTTGTGTTATGTGGCTCAAAATTCACTAGATGGCGCAAACAACAAAGAGTCAATAAACCAATCAATATAAACCTACCCAAAACCACCATAGACGATCAACAGAGATTTAAACTCAGTAAATATAAAGTTGAGTTATGTGATGATCACAACATGGAGAGGATGATAAATATTTTTAAATAAAGATCACAGTGATATTTAGCTTCAGACGAAGTGTCGTGCTTTAATTCTAAAGTGTCTCTGAAGTGTTTTGAAAGGCAAAATATTATGGGGAGTAAATCTGWAATGTAGAGCATTTGTAATAATGTCAAAGCTAACAAAGTGTGCTCATGTAAAATCGGAGGAATTATTTGTCAGATGATTCGGAGAGGAAATCTTTCTGAAAGATTAAGAAGATTTACAATAAGCCTTTGGTATCTTTATGTCAGTTCAGTTTGACAAGCAGTTTTATTACCCACTTTGCCTGGGTAGAGTCCAATGGAAACATAARTTACAGGATGTTTTAGAAACTTTGGCAAGTGGGATAAATCATGTAATTTGTCAAAGATAAGGAACTAACTTGTTATTTTTTTTTGTTGTTTTACTGTGAAAAGCCAGTCGTCTTATTTCCTGTCTAATCACTGTTTTGCATTTTGCAGGTATGCAGTGACATTAACATAAATTACTTTAATAAGAAGTTGGAAAACACACACGCGCACACACACTACAACAAACATTAGATCCAGTGTTTGCACATCTCTTGAAAGAAGCAGCAGGAAACAACAAGCAATAAGCAGTGGGAGACGGACAGAGATGGAGAGAAATGCTTATAGACATCGTTAAGGCCTCTGCACCAACAACTCAAGCAGCACTTATCTGTGACTCTGGGGCTTCTAGATGCKATTCAGCTGCTCGCAGGAGGCCACACTTAAAAGTTAAACAAGCATAACTGTAATACAGGCTGTAAAAGTTTGAAGAATTAAATAAGCTACAACTTTTCAGTTTGTAGGAGCTCAGTTAAAATTGAAGAATTGAGAATAATACCAACAGATATGTTTTAGTGTATTAGTAAACGGTAGGGGTCTGCAACCTTTACAGTCAAAAGAACCATTTCTGCCCCTTTGTTCTCTAATAAAATATGTACTGAGTTGCAAAATTTGCTACAACTCTATCAACTGGTAGTTTGAGTTTATTTTTTTTGTTTTGTTTTTTTGAAGGGAGCTTTTTTAACCAGTGGAGATAACATTATAAAACTAAAAACATACAGCAAATTTTGCACCTTATTTTTATTTCTACACTTTAGAACAGCAGAAAAGACAATAACCATGTAAACAGGAAAAAATAAATTATAGCTTAAATCTAATTTAATAACGAAAACACTGAACTACAGAGACATGTTTTTTTCTAATAGCACCTGTTATCTAATCAACTAACTATACTGTATAATAA
>NW_013952409.1:5845048-5846880 GCF_001266775.1 Austrofundulus limnaeus | reverse complement strand
GTGGAAAAGATTGTCTTCTTATTTACCTCCACAAAGGTCTGAAAATCAGCCACTGTCCCATTTTGCTCTACTGTGAGCACTACCTCATGTGTAGTTAAAACAAGTTTGTATTGTTTCAAGAGTATTATTTAATGTTTTTCAATCAAATAAAATTGGAACATTAAAGGTGTGTTGTGACCTTAATATACCTGACAGTGTCAGTTATTTAAAAAACAGTGTCAGCCAAAATCAGAATCGGCAGGTAAGACTTTTTGAAATTTGGTATGCTTGTTTGTCTTTGTGTCTATGGTGTAATAATAATGATGTGATTGTGATGCTGTAATTCTGAGTGTTTTATGTGCTGCAGAACAGGAACCTGCTGTAAAACAGCAATTATGCTGAGTCAGGTTTGATTTTTAATAATCTTTTCCTGTTAAATCAATGAATCAAATCAATTTTATACAACCCTTTTGTGAACCCAGCTAACCTTTCAAAAAATGAGGGTGTTGTGCTGTGCTAACACAGCCATCAAACACCGAGGCCTTGGAGTCGTGCTGCGACACGCTGTGAAGCAAAGCCTTGATGTTTGTACAGAAAGAACAAAGCTGGACCTGTCAAATACTGTTTCCTTTTCCTCTCACCTTCAACCTTCACGTTCTTCATCTTACTCCTCTCCGCTGTCTTAAAGATAAAAAAAAAGATCCTTGTAAGCACAATGTAATAAGGGAATAAGGGAATTGCACAGTATATACAAAGTTCATTACAAATTCATGTTTTTTTTTATGTTTGCATACAAAAAAATGAGTTAAAATATCCAAAATAGATGAACTAAACTAGCATGGCATAGAGGTGGAGTAATACTTTTTTTTWAAATACGAGAATGTGACCCAATTAAAAGAACGGAAAATATTCAACATGAATGTTAAAAACCAGACCATTCATTTTTATCCTTGTTGGACATTTTAGAGTAAAAAAAAAAGTCTGTGAGCAGGGTTTAAAGGCAAACTTAATTATCTTGACAAAAGAGGTTCTCAGTTAGTGCCCTCTCCCTCATATGGGTTTATTTATAGCAA
The DNA here is from genome assembly GCF_001266775.1 of Austrofundulus limnaeus. NCBI lineage: Eukaryota > Metazoa > Chordata > Actinopteri > Cyprinodontiformes > Rivulidae > Austrofundulus > Austrofundulus limnaeus. The sequence goes on along the minus strand of NW_013952409.1, from coordinate 5,845,828 downwards.
CTTTGGCCTTTTAATTCTTTCTTTCCACCCCTGAAAATGCCTGTTCAGAGTAACRAGTCTCCATGGACAACCTCCTTTATTACTCTGAGCTAATAGGGCCCTGATGTCAGCCCCACTAAAATGAGAAATAGCAGGTTATACTGACATTCTCTGTAAAGTGGATGGAATATGTCTTTTTCAACTTTATGGCTAACTCAGAATTAGGAAAAAGAATTTCTGTTATTCCACTTTTTTTAACTCAAAAAGCAGACATTTGAAAATGTTATGCTACTGAACGCAGAACAAATCCTGCTAAAGGTCACCGCCAGACTTCACAGTCCACTATCATCACCGACCAGCTGAACCTGAAGATCCTGAGTCTCGTTTTAAACTTTTTAACCTTCAGTCTGAACACATAAAGAACACAGGAGAGTTTATGGAGCGACTCGTCCTCAGGGGATGCACCATTGTCTATGACTGTAAAACTAATTGTCCTGAGTAGCCCAACCTAGAATTAAAGCAACCTGATTTCAGTGTTCTGGTTTTTATCTGGCTGTGCTTCTTCTACAACTACAACTTGTTTTTATCAGCAGCATCTGTTTCAGTAGTGGGCAGATACAGCGGGTAAAATAAATATTGAACACGTCAACATTTTTCTCAGTAAATATATTACTAGAGGTGCTTGAAATTTTCAACAGATTTCTGCATGAAATTTTCACCAGACGTTGGTAACAACCCAAGTGATCCATACATACAAAGAAATCAACCATAAATGTGCAGAAATGAAGTTATTTGTAATAA
>NW_013952409.1:5842327-5844922 GCF_001266775.1 Austrofundulus limnaeus | reverse complement strand
TATTTATACTTCTCATTCAACCACAATTAAATTCACTGTCTAGTAGGCACAATTTATATGGATAGTATTTATTTTTTTATAATAAAACGCTGGAACGAAAACAAGCAAAAATGGAATAAATGTAACGACTTTTTACTTCTTGCATTTTTATAAAATGTAAGGAAGTACAGATAATTGTGTGAAAATGTAAGAAGTAAAAGTAAAAAGTAGGCTGAAAAATAATTACTCAAGTAAAGTACAGATACCCAAAAAATCAACTTAAGAACAGTAACAAAGTATTTGTACTTAATTACTCTACGGCTCTGATTTTCTCCCTCCCTCCAGCTGTACGTCACACAGAGCAAGGCATTAACAGCTGTAGTTGTATTTTTCATACCGGAGTTGGAGGAGGGAAAAACTTGTTTTTGTTTTCTTGTTAGTTGAAAGATGAAAAGAGGATGCGAACGTTCGCTTGCTCAGAAGTCCATCTTGCTAATTTAATAATCGCCTCCTGCTCCGGGAGCGCAGCGGATCATTTTCAACAACAAGCAGAAGCTCATGTGTTTGGCAGGCTGTTAACATAGTAAAAGCTTATATAAACAAGCTAAAATACATAGCAACACACAGCTAATGTTTACATTTCAAACTAGATAAATACAGTATTTCAAAAAGTAAAATTATTTTTCGCTGAAAGAAATGAACTTAAATGTATAAAGAAACAAGCCTTCTGATTTCTGCTGACTCTTTGGTGACCCTCATAAAAAGGCTGTTTGCTCACAGATGACTGGCAAAKGGCGACACGGGAACATTTGCTGAATACGTCCATAAAACACATGGCTTGCATGCGAGCGTGTGTGGATGTGCAATAAGTTCTTTCCTTTAAACCACTGCACAGCTTGGAAGTAGGTGGGCAGGAAATAAGCTCATACCGCAGCAACAACTCAGCCTCCAGTCTGTAATTTGCTCCCAGGGGCCCATTTCCTGCAATTTCTATTGTCTTTTCTGACAAAACAAAAACAAAACAAAAAAAAAAAAAGCTTCCCACAATTCCCCACTTTCAGGAGCAAAAAAAAAAAATGTTGTGATATTTGTCCAATTCTGTTTTGTTACATGTTCTCATTTTCTTAATTTACTTCTTATGGCTAAAATCACAAGCAGACACTTTAGCGTGAGTAAAACAAAACATCGACTGAGAGAAATACTTCACAAGCAAATCTCATTATATTAACTGGATAAAATACTTGKGACACCACTGAGCCATAACTGAAAACAACAACGCAGTAGAACTTAGAGAAGTTTCTTACCAGCTCAGACGTGGTTGGAAATCAGAGGCAGTGGGCTCTGTGGTTCACCGGTGACAGCCTGTCAAACAGAAGGAAAACCAGGGACCGGTGTGAATCAACTTTACTGCGATTGAAAACGTACACGTTACACTCAGGGCTTGCACAACAACAACAACAACAACAAAGGGGTGTTTAATGACCGATGTTTAGAAAAATGACCACACTGTGCCAGCCTGGAACACACAGAGCAGCCTTGTGGGAAATACTCGACCCGAACAACAATCGGTTAATAAACTGAAGACATTCATAAAATGCTCTTCTTATTAAAAACATCAAAGCTTCTGACACTCTGTGACTTTGAAATAAATCCCACATGATGTCAAATGACTAAACACAAGCTTACTATTACTGACCACGAATACAGCATCTGGGAAAATCTCTGCTGTAGTTTGTGACGGTACGAAAAAAACAGAAAATCCCACAGAAGCRATTTCTGACTATGAATAACAGCATCTGTCACATGTTCAAATACTCTGACTGGTCTAATGGTTACACACAACCTTTCTCAGCATCCTAATAATAAAAAAAAAGACTTTTTTTTTTAAATAAAACAGTTTTGTGATAACCAGATCATATCCTGTTTCTAACTTGCAGTAATCCCACACCACAGTTCCTCACAGGCTGGTTCTAAAGCAACTCTCTGAGTCTGCAGAGCATTTCAACAACCTGCAGCTTTCTACTCACGCTCCTCATTGAATTTCTAGTCAGGCGACTATTCCACTACAAGGCTGGGGTAAAAGGCTTTACTTAACATTTAACGGCCTGCTTCTGCTGTATGAGAGATAACTGGATAGCGTTAAAATAATTTTTTTAAAAAAGAACAATAGGAGCAGTAGCATAATAAAGGCTACTCTGCCATTACATTGGCGAGACATTACAGTTTGACACTAATTAATTTTGTGATTAATGGTTAGGATCATGATTTTTTTTATATAATCTGGGAGAAAAGTCATATGGAACATTTAAATAAAAAAATCTATTAAAAGGCTACTGTTACTGGACTGTGTTGACGACAGACATAAATTCACCAAAAATCAAGTCATAGTGGTGTCTCCTTTATATTTTTATTGTGCTCTAGAGAGCTCTATATGTTTTTTTATCCAATACAGTATAAAAAAAAACTCTAAATAATGAACCCCTAAACCCAGTGTTAACATTTAAATTGGATGTTTTCTGCATTTACAGCGGGTAAAATAAGTATTGAACACGTCACCATTTTTCTCAGTAAATATATTACTAGAGGTGCTAATGACATGAAATTTTCACCAGATGT
>NW_013952409.1:5837658-5839993 GCF_001266775.1 Austrofundulus limnaeus | reverse complement strand
ACATCTGGTGAAAATTTCATGTCATTAGCACCTCTAGTAATATATTTACTGAGAAAAATGGTGACGTGTTCAGTACTTATTTTACCTGCTGTATTTCAGTTTACCAGCCACAATTGCTGTCTTTTCCTTAAAAAAATATTGATGCAGTGAGGTTGAACAAAAACATTTGGCACCTTGATTTTTATGGGGCAGGTTTGAATTAAAATAAGTATAAAAAACAGATTAAGCAAAATGTCAGGGCAGGAGCAGGGAAAATGGGGGAACAAAAAGCAAATGTTAGCTGGAGACGTGGCATTTGTTTACTCAATTTTCCATTAGCTTTCAACGAGGACAGGTCTACAGCAAGTCATTAGTTTTCATCTGCTATTATGGGATCAGCATTGTAAGCTTGTGGGTGTAAGGAGTGACATTTCCCATCTTCATGGTCAGTCTTTCATGTAAAARCACAACGCTTTCACATTGAATAAATAAATAGGTTTATATAAGGCTCCCCTGCTTTTGTTTTTGGACTCAGCAGAAGCCATAGAATCTGTGAGCAGCTTGACGGGCCGAAGGTGAAAAATTGCTTTCAAACCCAAATCCTTATTTAAACCAAAAACAAAGAAACCAAAAGATATAACTGCTATTTCCTACCATAAGGTGGGTTCTTACTGAGCTCATGAACTGCAAAGGTTTAACTGTCACTCAGACTGCAGTGGGTGATGTTTTGGAAACCATGACATTGTGTCTGCTTAACTAAAACCACAGCATCAGAGTGAGAAATCTGACTGCTCTAATAAAACAATGTGTAAATCCCACAGCCTTTTCAGGAAAATGGATAAAAAAGGAAATACTAAAAACAGATGTAAAGATTTCTGCCCATATATTTTTCCCCTTTGCTTATCTTCTGTTCTGTGGCTAATCTGTTTATTTTTTATCCATGTACTTAACTCTCTGAAAGCCCCTGTATTGTTCCCCATTCGTGCCTGTAGTCGGCCTGCGTCACACACTCATCTAGCCTCAGGAACCGTCCATGTTCCAAACAGGAAGSCTGAATAAATGAAGATAAAATTTGTTCTATACTCTCTCAGGCCTGCATCCTGATTAGACAGTCAAGAAACTTCACATGTTGTGGTGAGCCATGTGCTAATGTTAGGATTGACATTCATAAATGATATTAAAAAATTGCTTAGGCACACGGTTTCCTCCAAAACATTTGCAACACTGTTGCTACAAAAAAAAGCAATAAAAGCAACAAACTATTGATTTGTGTTTCCTCAGCTGTAGTCCAGTTTTCTGACACATGCAGCTTTGGGTTCACACCAACACAAATGCTGCGGCAATCCATCACCTACAATGTTTGTTAGCTTCATGAGCGGTATGCAGTTTGCAACAATTACTGGGAACTTTCTTTCATAAATATTTGATCATGCTGACAAGAGTAGAACAAGAGCTGTAGGACCACTAKACAACCGCTCCAAAAGTCTCTGCAGGGTCTGATAAATCTAAAGTAGAGACTTTTTCTTAAACAAAGAAGTCTAATGTGTTCAGAGGTGGTAGGAAGGAAAAAAAATCACAAGATGCTGTGAGAGAAGGTCAAAAGGCTGTAATGGGTAATTGATCCCTGAGGCCATCAGTGACCTCTTTAAAAAACTGATATGTCACCTTAACGGGTCTTTTGGTTCTGAAACTGTTGATCATTTACTGTGGACACATCTCACCGATGTGACGTTTCGTTTTGGTTGATAAAAATCTGCCTTCAGGCTAGTAGCAATCTCACACAGCAAAAAAAATCAGGAGCGTCATCAATGATTTCACAAAAATAAAAATCTGTTTTGTGCATCTGGGTGAACGCCCACGGCTCTTTTAACCTAAACTCACACATGATTCTCAAAATCACACAAGCCTCCCTCTGATTTTATTTAAAATGGGATCATTTATTGGAATTTCCGTAACATAATTAGATGTGATGTAGTAATTTGTCTTTGCATCCACTAGAGGGCAGCCTAAAAATTCTCATCAGCCTCACTATTTGCATGAATTATCAACTCCAGACTCACCTTTCTGTAAATGTATTTATTAGCTCTCAAAGGAAGAGAGCAGAAACAACGTTCGAGACGAGCAACATAATGTGTTTAACTTGTTCTCATCATTTAGCTCTTTCTAAAAATTAATCTTTTGTTTATAAACAGCACAAAAATTCAAGCTGATTTGACAAATAGGAAGCAGATTTCCCTGATGCATCACGCTGTATCACAGGGAGTGGAGCAGAAACACTTCCAGAGCTGAGAGCTCATGACACTGATCTCGGTGTGATGTCTCAGTCTGAGTGTGTGTGTGTGTGTGTGTGTGTGTG
>NW_013952409.1:5828824-5836220 GCF_001266775.1 Austrofundulus limnaeus | reverse complement strand
CCACTAGATGTCGCTGAAAACAACAAATCCTACACACTGTGCCTTTAAGAATTATAATGTGTGAGGGAGGCACAGAGGAGGGGTGCTCTGTGGGGCAGGAGCTCAGCTGGGGAGGGAGGAGCTTTGTACCAGAACATGCTGCTGCTGAAATGTTAAATAATGCTGTCAGGTTTCAGTTTTGTTAACCCTGAGAAGTTTTTATCTGTTTATTCATATTTGTATATAAAAACAGATGTTTCAAAATGTGATTTTTTTTTTCTTTTGTTACGCAGTCATGTACTCTGATTCGTTGTTTTTGTTTGTTTGTTTGTTTGTTTTAAGTTTCAGGCAAGTATTGTTGTAGTGCTGACATCTGGACTCTCTGCTGTGTAAAACTGGCCTCTGTCCAAAACAAACAAGACACTATTTTTAGTAAAGTGGAGCACCAGGTTACTGCTGAGACACTTGAAGGATGAAGCATGAGGCACATCTGGGATTATCACAAGCATTGTCTAGAATTGACCACAATTCAGTCCCGAGGCCACGCAGCCAAAAAAAACCACCTAACTGTGTCCAGTGGAGTCAAGAAGTTCATATTGACTTTTGTGCMTACGGCTTACTAAGAAAGGTGCTTATTGTGTAGTTAATACGGCAGTTTTGTAAAAGCAGGGCTGGAGTCCTTTTTATTTTTTAAAACTTAAGTTTAAAAACACACCATTTTCTTGATGACAGTACAAAAATAGTAAAAAATAAATTAAAACTTCTTCCAACAATTAACACATTTTAGACAATTAACTATATTTAACAATAAACATACTCAATAAATAAAAAATAGTATATATTCTGTTTTTTAAGGAATTTTTATCATTTTTAATGAATGGAAACTTTTTCTAAAAAAATAACATATTTAAACAGTCTTTGGCAAACAAAAAAAGCTGCTCATGCACATTTTAATTTGAAGTTTACTAAGTCAAAGTCTTTTTTTTTCTCCATTAAATTCACAACGTGGAGATAGCTTTTCTGGGATGAGCATTAAAAGTGTGATTCGCTGCGATATAGCTGGATATGTGTGCTTTCCCTGCAGAAGCAGCAATGTAAAAACAGACAGTTATTCAACTTAGCCTTTTGGCTCATTGCCCTCGATCAAAAATAAACAGTTTCTTAAAAAGTAAAAGGTATTTAACTTTGAATAAATTCTAACAAATAAAAGAAATTGACATACCTTAGCATCTGAAGCTTTCAGCTAAGAAACAAACTAAAGTTAATTTATTTTATATTTTAGAAACCAAATTCAAGCATTGCAGTTATTTATGTGGTGGGAAAGCAAACTGGGATGCTTTGCATTTACTTAGGTTAAAATGTTAACGTCAAAAGATTTACGTTTTGTGAAATTTTAACCACTTTTTCATTATAAACCACGTTTCTGATAACACATTGAACTTCCTGAGATTTTGCTTAACACATGAATAAAACACGAWCATATTTTCATCCGCGTGGTTAGAATTTCACAAAAAATAAATAAAAATCAAATGTCCAAAACACCATGTAATCTTAGACGAGCTTCTAAACAGTATCATGTTTTAGGAGTTTAGCTGCCGAGGGCTCGATATAAAGAGCAGCAGCAGGATGTGGAGCGACTCACAAATTTCCTTTTGATTACAGCACCGACATGAGTCTGGATGTGAGCTGGCTCTGCCTTTTTAATGACGCTCCTTTATGTCATTAATCTCAGCAGGTTCAAAGCTCGTAGCAAATTACGCTCTAGGATCTCGTCCCTTACCTCCCTCCTCACCAAAGTTGAGAAGATGAACCAATAAAAGCAGCAAAGCTGACATCTTTTCATCTATTTTGTCCTCAAAGAACATTTAGCTTGTTAGATCTCTAAGCGCTACTGCAAGAAATCTAATACTCATTTATTATTACWATGGTAAATTGGTACAAATAAATTATTAGGGAGTTCAGTTATGACATTTTTACAGAAATTTGTAATTTTTGCAGACCAAATTTAAAAGTGATCTGAACAAATAGTGATGTGTTGTGTGAGGAAGGTTTGGCAGAACCTTAGACTTTAAGGATTACAGGATTAACAAAAACTTGTAAAGAGACTGTGGGTGGCAATTCTTTCATCCGCAGTCTTCAATTTGACAGGCATGATTAAAGTATTCATTTTTAACTTTTAGTTTGCAGAGGCTAATTACACCCACAAATAAACTAATTACAGACAAAAATAGGCTTTACAAGGACAGGGAGGTAAATAAATAGTTATCTGTCCACCAACTGCCCTTCATTTCACAGTCATGTAGGCCAAATAATCAGGGTGAGTTTAACCCAAAACTAAAGTTAACTCAGAAGATAATTTTAACTATTTAAGAAAATAAATCTTTAAGTTACAAGTTTAAGAGGTTTTCTTTTTTTTAATGAATTGTTAAAGGTGTGGTATTATGTAAAATCGACTTTTTAAAGGGATCCCAGATTAGTTGTAACATTAGACTTTATATGATAAACATATACTTTAACTGTAAAATAAAGACTGTAAAAATACTGTAGGATGTTCAGTTTTTATAATTTTTAAACTAAAAGTTTAAAAATACATTACATGGACGGGGCCATTTTATTTACACGCAAAGCATTCTGGGAAATTGATGACATCAACTAGGTCATCGGTGCGAGGCTGCTAGCGAGCTATATCCACACTGAAGGTTAATCTTGGACAATATCTGACAATTGGCTCTTTTAAATGAAACCAGAGAGCGTTGACAGAGAGAAGAAGGTAGAAAAGACTCAACCTGGAACTGAAAATATGGATGGAGGACAACAGAGCTGCTTCATGGAAGAAGAACCTCAGCTTAGCCTGTTAGCTTTAGTCCCGATGCTATCACCATATATATGTATTAGCTCAGCGTTACACATACTCCTCTCGTCACTGAGGTCCTCCATCCACATGACAGAGAGGGGAATGCAAAAATGACTCAGCCTGCAACTGAAAATATGGACGGAGGACCTCAGTTTAGCTTGTTTGTCACGCTAGCGCCGAGTTAACACATATAAGGCAATATAGCGTCAGTGCTAGCGCAAAGGCTAACAGGCTAAGCCGAGGTTCTTCTTCCATGAAGCAGCTCTGTTGTCCTCCATCCGTATTGTCCAAGATTAACCTTCAGGGTGGATATAGCTCCCTAGCAGCCTCGCACCGAGGACCTAGTTGATGTCATCATTTACCCAGAATGCTTTGCGTGTAAATAAAATGGCTCCGTCAGTGTTAAAATTTATTTATTTTGAAAATTTTACAAAACTAAACAGCCTACAGTATTTTTACTGTCTTTATTTCACAGTTAAAATAAATGTTTATCAAATAAAGTTTAATGTTACAACTAATCGTGGATCCCTTTAAAGCTTTATATCATATAATAATGTTTCCTTCATCAAAAACATACCCAGAGTGTTGCTTTCATGCATGTTTGAGAAATCCTTGAAACTCCTGTGTTAGCCGTGTAGAACTGTCTAAATGATTGCTGGTACAAAGCTCCACCTATTTATGCTCCTCCCACCAAAGCATTGTTTGACAAAGTGCTGAAGTGGGAGTGTTGGAAACAGTAGGAGGTTCTTAAAGAGACAGAGGCCAATTTCAAGTCATTTAGATAGACCATGATGCAAAGTCCAATTTATTTTTTTACTTTTACTCATTAGAAATGTATCAAAATACAAATCAAAGCATTTTTCAACATTTGGTATTGGAGTAGCTGCCACACTCCACTCCTGATCTTTGCCGACTCTTCTGTACAGCATGAACTAACTGTGATTCTGAACTTAATGATCAGTCCAGGATAAAGTGAAAAGAGGAAGAGGGATTCAAAAGTTTTATCAAGGCTGCTGCTTCACTTCCTTCCATGCTGTAACAGCACAAGCTAATCTTGATGTCCTCCACAGCAGAACCCATTTCTGCAGGGAACTTGCTGCCTGCAGCCTCTGTTCGGCACAAACTTTTAGTTCTTATGATTCAATCTGAAGCAAAATGGAAGAAAATAAAGAACGCTGTGGCAAAAACTAAAAAAAAAAAAAAACCATAACAGTACTGAGACTTAACATGTGTAACACGCTGCTAAATATTTCTTGACAAAAAATTATTGAGCATTCTATATTTTATTTAAAAATTGTAAGGGTCTCTTTTGTTCAGTTAAAATTCACAAAAATTATTAACCTTTCCAGCATTTAGGTTGAGTTATGACTTGTCTGAAATGGGAGCTCCCAACTGAAATTTGTTCAAATCAATGTAAAATATTTTAAAAATCCTAAACTCCACCAAGTGTTTCAAAACGCTCAATAAATTATAATGAAATTAAGAAATTCAGACCCAAAGCACCATTTGTGTTTATTTACGACAATGTCATATTAAAACAATATGTCATTATCATCTGTTATATTCTACTGTTTATTTACACTCTTGGGGAGAATGTGCTCAAATTTGATTAAAAGAAAATAAACAAATGGTATTTAGGGCATTCATTTAATAAAGAATGTTTGCATAATCCTGAAAGGCAACGTTTTACTTTTTTCCAAGTAGTTATTACTGAATGTGATTAAAAACGCTATAAAAATAAGAAAATAGCAAATGCCATCCATTACGTACAAAAGCACCCAGGAGAGGTCATCAGAAATTGATGGGTTTTTTTTTTTCAAGCAAATGTCAACAAGTTGGTTTCCTAAATCCAACTCGACACTGCAAAAGCTGTGAAAGCAAAACAAATAGCTGCAGCCAAGTCCAGAGTTTCACATGTGCTGCCTGATTAACATGCGTCAAACTAATCTGAGCTGACTGTGGTAAAAATCCTTATAGCTTCAGAAAATAATCTGTACACATTATTAGTGTTTTTATATTAGTGCTGGGCGGTATACCATTTTGTACCGAAAAAGATTTTTTATTTTTGTTATGATATGAATTTTCTGAATACCGGACATACCGGTTTAAATAGCCTCAACATGTTCGGAACGTTTCGTTGTGGCCGCCAGTGAACTGTTTCCCGGGGGACACTTTTCCTCACAGCACAGCTATGTGCGTTAGCATGCTAATGCTGTTGTTGGAGCAGCTTGTTGGAGTAACTGGCGGCGGGTGGTGTTTCAGCTGCTTATGTTGAGTGAAATTAAAAAAACATCCCGTTTTTACCATCGCTGAATGTAGTAAACACCTCTTCAGTGACGTGCACYGTTAGATTGAACGTGCAACGTTATAGTGGAGACGTTAGTGTGCTTCTATTGTGAAAAGCCCGGGGGAAGTAGTTTTGTAGTAGAGCTGAGTTGACTGGTGTGCAAGGTGAGTCGTCCTTTTAAGTTTTATTAGCACACAATGATAGACCCGATAATGATCTTTTCTCAACCCTTCATGAAAATGCATGATTACTGTCTACAACCAGGCAAAGAAGAAAAGACGTAGAGGAGGAGGAAAACAGCGACATCGACAGGTACAGTAAAAGAAAAAAAGTTAATAAGCAACATTTGTACATTATATTATCAGCTGAGCTGTGATGAAAAAAAAGATACCGTCAAATACCGTGAAACCAGTGTAATTGATGAAAATACCGTGATATAAAATTTGGGGCATACCGCCTAGCTCTATTTTATATTGCTTTATATTTAGAAAAAAGTTTTTCTAGGTGACAAAAATACAAAAAACAGCAAAACGGCTGAAACGCTTCAATCTGTAAAGAATAAAACAAGGTGAATCACCAACCTGGGGTCTCACAATCAGGCATAAATTAAGATTTGTGAGGTTAATCTGCTGCACCTTCAGTCTGAGTAGGCCTGACTCGGAAATAGACTGGAAAGAACCACCGAACGTTCACATAGCGAAGTCAAAATATAGACTCAGTATGTGCTGCTGGCAGTGGATGTACAGCTGAGAGTTGGGCTAATCTTGCCTGAGAGTCTGAAATAAGGGCTGTAGCCTAAGCTTTAATAATGACTCAACAAGCAAAGCCACGACACATGCTGTTCAGCAGCACAGTACCAGCCATATCTCACACAAACTATTTGCTCTTCCTGCTGCTGATTAAACTCRAGGGCTAAGATTAAAGTGACAGAAGAAGAAAAAAAAGAAAGTGGGAGCTGACTAACTGTTGATACAGCAGCACAGCTCATCCATTGTGAGGCCCAGTGGAGTGAGAGCTAACCAGCACGGACAGATCAGCCCCCCACCCCCCACCCCCACCCCAAAGAATGGGAACTTTTATGAAGGGACAGAACAGAGAGGAGAGGTCTGTGCAGAGAGAGCTGAGGAAGTCAAAACAGGCAGAGGTTTCCATTGCAGCTTTTGTTTACGGCTACAGTGGATCAGCCACAGGGTCCCAGAGGGGGAAAAAAACTCACAAAGATTCTAARAGAAAATATTTCTTCAGAAAGCTGGCTTGATCATTTGAATAGGTTTCYAAGTTAACATGATAAAGATGGCCACCCCAGCAAAGTCTTAGCAAATTACATACAKAGAAATGCATTCCATCAAGAATGCTATGTATTTCATTTTCATAGAGATGCATAAAGTACTTAACTAAGCACTAATTAGTAAAAATACCTTACCAGAAAATGACTTTGGTAAAAATGAATTTCACCATTAAGAAAAGTACTTACTGTATTTATTTGTGTACAATACGATCTCATGTATAATACGACCCCCCCCACACACTTTTTGAGCTTAAAAAGCATAAAAAAATTTATCCTCAAACTACCTCCAATTTGATACAGACAGATTTTTCAGCCTTTGCAGTCTTTATACATATCAGTAAAATGATCATTGCACTGTTCATTTTATTTTAACAACATATGTACTAAAAGGTATTTTGACAACAAATATATATCAGCTGTAGCAGCATCATATGAATTCTGGCATTTTACACATAGTCCACCAGGAGGCGCAAACACAAAAGTCAGAGACTTCACATGAGATTTGGACCATCTTCTGGGGCAAAAGCAGATTACTTCCTACTCGTGAGCGCCCCCTCTGGTGGGAAAACATTTTTTCAGGGATACAAACTTTTTCAGAACACTGGTAGACGGCAGCCATTACAGACGAACATGTGTTTGTTGTTGTTTGAGGAGCGGCCCGGTTGCACGCTAATGTCATTAGTTTGTTCTCATTACTAAGGTGCAGGAATGCTCCCCCGCCCCTTTTCTTCACATCATGTCGCCTGCCTGGATCTGTTACTATCTCGCTCTGAAGCACAGAGGGGTGTCAGAAGTAAGCTCGCTTCAGCTGCTTTTTATGACGCGGTCTCATTTCTGGACTGAATGTAGGGATGTGGATAAATTTTTAGTCCTACACCAATATTAAATCTGACAGCGGATTCCAAAAGAACATTTCAAACCATACAAAATAACGCCAAAATCATGTGATTATCTGAAGTATGAGGGAAGTTATTGATGTTTGTTTAGG
>NW_013952409.1:5824740-5826182 GCF_001266775.1 Austrofundulus limnaeus | reverse complement strand
AATTCATATCATAACAAAAATAAAAACCGGTATTCAGTACAAAACGGTATACCGCCCAGCACTAATTTAGAGGCAGAAAATTAGGAAGAAAGTGCTACATTTACTTCCAAAACACCATAAAAACAACCGCAGAGCCCCACAGACATTGTGCGCATCACAATTTTGCAACAATTTTTCAAACCAACACAGAAAACAAATTGGATAAAACATTTATTTCAAAATGATATGGAGGGTCTACACATTAAAACTGTGACTAAAGATCACAAAAACCTGACCGACACACTGCCGGGGTCAGACAAGGCATTTATCGAAGTCCTTAGTTTAGTGGAACCCGTTGACTTAACTTGTTTCAGTAAATTCAACATATCCATTTTTTTAGAGTGCGTAAAAGCCTCTTTTGGTGTTAAATTTTAAAGAAGTAAAAGTATCATTTTTGTGTTTTGAACGCATCAAAAAATTTTAAAAAGTTTGCTGGCTTGTTGCTGCAAATTAAACGTGACACTCATAGTATCCCTAACATGACACAGAAATAAATCYTTGCACATAAATAAAGTAAAATGAGAAGAAAATGCCGTGTGCTGAAAATAATTAACCGCAACAGTGTAAACATTCTGCAGGTCACTGACCTATACCATGATAGGAGGAGGAATGTGGGGTCGAATGGGGGGCCTGCCTACCATCCCTTACACCAGAATAGACGTGATCCACGACATGCAGGTCATACTGAAGCATGTGAAGTCAAAGAAGAGTTTTAAAAAGGGGGGAAACAACTGGTTTTATACAAATTCTTTTAACTTCTGTGTAAAAATAGAGGATGAGTTTTTAGTTTRCTAGTTGTCTTTGATAAATATAGGATTTCACATGCAGGAGTTAACATTTAATCTGAAGTACTTTTTATTATAGCGTTTTACATAATTAGGCAAAGAGAAAGCATTTAAAAGAAAGAAAAAACACTAAAATGGTAAAATATCCATCATTACCATCACTAATGACATTCTGTCAACACTTTATTTACCTATATATCTATTTTTAATATTTTCTCTCTCCTTTGGTAAACAAAGAAAGCATTAAGATTGATGTGAATTCCTTTCCTCCAGAAAGCAGTGATGGGACCATTGTTGAATGAGAGGCATCTCATTCAGCTGTTTCCTCTGAAACACACATCTGACACTTACTGACATTCCCATTGGCTTTGCACAGTGTGCTTAACTAACCTCATGTCAGATCTGGGCAATTATTGGTCAATTCAGACTGGAATAGTCTGAGTCYGAGCAAATCAGGAGGAAATATGTGGCGTCTTCTGACATCCTGAGCGAACAGGATGAGCTGTTAAAGTGCTCATTTTGTCASTGAAGCCTCTCAGCTTGGGGGCAACACAGGAAAAAAAAACTGATTTGAAGAATAAACCTCTGACATGAGTTTAACAAGCATTAATTAAACAC
>NW_013952409.1:5822258-5823511 GCF_001266775.1 Austrofundulus limnaeus | reverse complement strand
AAAAACTGCAGCTGGGATTGCAGTTCTTGGATTTAAAAAAACTGAACTCATCATCATCATCGTCGTCATCATCATCAGTGTCTCTGTCTGTGTACGCCTGCTGCTGATTACACCACCATTATAAAAGTGTTACAGAGAGATTTAAAAGTCATAATCATTAAASTGAACATTTGGTCTCCTCATGGATGTCATCGTTTGAGCAGAAAACACTGCGAGTTTTAATAGAGAAGCACTAGAAGCTGTTCCGCACGCTGCTAGCCTTTTTTCAACAGCTTTAATGTCCAGTAGCAGACCTGTTCACAGATTTAAATTCTCTAATCCCGATTTCATGCAGGCGTCTGTTCTAAAGGTACACATAAGTTCAGTTTATTTTAGAATAAAATAAAAAAGTGCTGATAACTCTGAAACCTGTAATTTATTTATTTATTTATTACAGTTAGTTGTGATTATGTTTTCCTGTGCAATGGTTTGTGGCACTAAAAGTACAGTTGAAATAAATTGTCACTTGTGGAATACTTCACATTTCTCACCTTTTTTTTGCATCAAATTGAACTCAAAATGCAGGCAAGTCCTCAGAACACGTCTTTAATAATAATAAAAAAAAATACAAACAAACCCAGGATCAGCAACAGAATATGAAATAACAACAATAATCAAACAAAACCAAGGAGCTTATTTCCACTGGAATAGGTGATCAGTGAAAGCATGGCAGACTGATAACAGCTGAGGCACAACGTCTGAATAACCAGGAGAAGTGAGGGGGAAAAAAACAGGGAAGCAACATGAAAAAATGAACTCCAAACAAATGCAAAAGCACAGAAACCACAAATAACACTCAATACAAGGAACAAATAACACTCTGAGTTCTCAGAGGCTGTGGTAAAGACGTAGAGTTGCCTCTCAAGAAGGCTGCAGGATCACTAAGATGTGTTTCATAACTACATATCAAAGGATGAGTTACCTTCCCTGAAAGCAATGCTAGTTACTTTATTAACTTTAATAGGGATTGACATGCATGTGTTGTGTGGTTTCATATAATATTAATATCTTTGTTGGGCAATTGAGTTGGGGTTAGATGATAAATTCTTGAACACGTCACCATTTTTCTCAGTAAATATATTACTAGAGGTGCTAATGACATGAAATTTTCACCAGATGTCGGTAACAACCCAAGTGATCCATACATAGCAAAAATGCCAGTGTTAATTTAACACCCACAGTGTTAATTTTAACACCAACAAAGTGTCTATATG
>NW_013952409.1:5816578-5821285 GCF_001266775.1 Austrofundulus limnaeus | reverse complement strand
AACTTTCTTCTGTAACACAAACAAAGGTTTAGTATTGGTTTTATGTGTGTTGCCCCATACCTCTACACAATAGGTCATATAAGGAGCAACAAAGGAGTGATACAATGTATGGAGTGTTGGTTGTTCTAAAATATTTTTTACTTTATTTAAGAGTCCAATACTTTTACATAGTTTTTGTTTTATATATTTTATATGTCATCAAGCAAAGTGGAGAGAGTTTATGTATTTTTGAAAAAATACTAGATGTTTAAAAAGGTTTTTTTGTAAGTAATTTTTGAGTTTATTTTGGATTTATGCCCATAATGCTTCTCTCTTGCTGCTATAATAATCCATCAGTTGAAATGTGATGACCTGGGAACAATCCCAGTTTAAAAATATGCTCAGGCGGAGTCTCCTCTGGGAAGCCTGAGTCAGGAATGTCAGAAGAAAACTGCATGCAGACATGACCTGCAATTTTTATCACATTGGGTGTCATGATGGTGCGAATGTTTGGCCTCTCCTCTCTGCATTAACACGTAGAGCGTGGTAGGAGAGCACAGGTGGGGCTTGTTGAATTAATGACTTAATAGCCAGAACAGGGCACAGTTGGACTAAAGCCAGGCGTGAACTAATTGCAGTACCAGCAAACCCAGCGATCATCAGTGAAGCCAATCGTGCAAAAAAAAAAAAAAAAAATTAAAAAACAGAGCTGAGCGTGCACGGCACAGCATGCAGATTCTTTGAAAATTGAGACGTGGTCTCCACTGCTCACCTGAGGAGGTTTCTCTTCATGCACTGTTTGAGTTACTGGCAAGGGATGAATCATTTATCAATATAATGTTTTTTTAAATATCTAATAATTGAAACACAGCATGTGGCATAATCCTGTTTGAAAATACCAGGCGTGCTCTGAACCATTTTCTTGGGTTTTCATCACAAACAGTTGGAAGCAAACAATCAGCAGCAGAGAAGAGATTATTGCCCTTATGGAGCTCATCATCATGAAGKCAGATACAGGTTTTAATTTGTTTTGTTCCCCCCACAAGAGTCATTTTGTTGCACAAACTTATGAACGTATGGATTTGACACTTTTATATTGTTTTTATGCTTATATCACTCACATTGGCTCTAAAAGACCAAAGCCTCAGATGCAGTTAAATGGTCCTGATGCAAAAAATTTTAAAAAGTACATAAACCTCATTATTTTAAGGGCCATCCTTGTGTAAGAAAATTCGTATTCAATAAACTGAAGTCGATATTAAAAACACAATTGTTAAATAAAATGAATTGTAGAAGGAATTAAACCATACAACACCAGAATTCTGGATCTGAGTGAGGTTTATTGTCACTCAAGCTGACAGGAAACCAACACTCCCGGAAAACCAGGAAGTTCATGTGTATATACACCTTCTTCAATGCCTGCGTTCGCCCCCTACTGACCTACGGCTGAATCACAGGCATTCAGACAAAATCCTCAGCTACTGTTATCACACCGGTTGATTATGTGTTGTCACATATTTCGGACATGTAACTAAACCTATTTCAATCAAAACATAACAGATTAAACACTGTCAACATTACAAAAAGGAAAACCTAAGAATATAGTGTTGTGCTTTTAACATCAGTACTAACCTCTAATAACTTTAAATTTCTTCACTTGTCCCAATCAAGACCGTGTTTATTTTTGTAGCAGCTGGTGGTGGTTTGTGCAGGTGGGATGTGTTTTTAGCTTTGAGTGAGTACAGACAGGACTGGTGATCTTAAACAAACTGAGCCTAGAACCTGGGGTCTGCACAAAAAAAAAAAAAACACAATCAAATCACCTATTTGTCTTGATTTGGTTTAAAGGATTTGTTTTCCAATAGAACGAGAATCATTTGGTGTCAGAGTTCCGGGTTAGGTAGCAGAATAATGTTGTTTGGTACTTTAGAGGAATAAAGGGGAACTGATCCCCTTGATTAGTTCCTCTTAAAGGTCAAAACAAGTCTTCATGTTTCTAATGTGGAACAGCGAGACCCGCATTAAAATGAACAGATTCATCTGAGTAATGGGAAGCAATTTTTTTGTCCTGAAGTTTCCAACCTTTGTAAAGTAATACTGACATTCAACATGGGGATGCCATTATTTCAAATCCATGCAAGTGGTGCATGTTTTATTGTGTAGAACTGGATCCAAACTGACGCTTAGTGAGGGGTAAAGTAAGTTAAAGAGAGGCCGACAAGCTTGCATTCATAGAATCAGTTATTTTGGAATTACATGTGGAAAATGAACAGCGTGAGCGTGCAAATTCCAGTCATTCAGAGTATTTTTTTTTTCTGTGAGAGAACGACACTACGCTGCCGTTCATGCAATTTTAATAGTACAGATATCTGAAATTGCATTTGTGTGTCTGACAAAAGATCAAAGTCGCAGTGGAAGTTTGTGATAAATTATTCACTGAGCTTTGTGCTGCTGTTACACCTCAGCTGTCTAAACTAATGTCTTTCTAAAAAAAGTTGGTGCGGAGTTTTAAATTCACGCATTAACACAGGTTCCATCAGGCTTTAACTGGATTTTTAAGGATGGTGGAAAAAAGAACAAGCTGACAGCCATCGTTTTAATCTAAAGTTGGAAACTTGTTAAACTTTCATTCCTGCTGTGCTTCTTTTTACTGACTATTAGTGTTAAAAACTGAAACATGCTTTTCTTGAATCTTTATTCAGTTATTATGATTGATTTTAACTGTGTCACCACATAACAGCCCTTATGGCAAAAAGAGAATCGGCTACTTATTTTAAAATTTATTTTATTTTTAGAATTTCAAGCAACACTGATCCCACCTAAATAAATGACACTCTCTGTCTCTTTAAGAACCTCCTACTGATTCCATCACGCTCATTTCTGTACGTCATCACAACAGCTTCATGCAATTTACATATGGTCTTAAGAGTGTAGTATCTTGTTGTGACAATAATTTAAAAAGCAGCATCATTGTACAATATCGGTTTTAGAAAATGTTAACTCAGGATACAATTCAACTTTACTTGAATGATCGCACATCAAATGTAAGTTTTCTGAAGACAGTGAGTACAGGCAACGTTTCAGCTTGGTTTCCCCGTCATCCTCACACACACATAATAATCGTCATGTAAGTTACAAAAGCTCATAGGTCACGGACAGACCAAACAATATGAACAAAATGTGAGTAGTTTTTCAGCTTCATCTTTTAGTGATAATCTTGTTGTTAGTCCACTGTTAAATTCCCTTTTGTTCAGAAAACTATCATCCGTTAAAAAACAAAAAAAAAAAAAAACGACCTTGCACAAATGTAAGATTTGTTTTTTTGTTGGAGGGATACTTCCAAAATTGAAGTCCATTCGTGTCTTCCTTGTGAAGTTTAAAAACAGATTAGTCTTCTTAGCATCTGAAAATACATTTCTTCAAAGGTAGTTTTTTAGGYCTGAACTGAGAAGGTTAGTATTACAAGCTCAGCAGAGGTGCGGTTTCACCTSGTGTTTGTTTGCTAATTGTTGCTACCGATAGCCAGCAGGAGTCGCGGGGGGAGGCGTGCTGCTAGGATTGGAGACACGCCCCAGAGGAGGAGCTGCACCTAAAAGGCGGTTCTAGGCGGTTCCCCTGAATGACTGCCTCAGGACAGGACAGGATTTCTCAAACATGCACAAATGAGTCCAAGCAATACTCTGTGTATGGTTTTGATGAGGGAGTGACGTTATAACATGATTTAAAGCTCAAAAAAGTTGATTTTACATGACATCGCCCATTGCTTTTTATACCAACATGAGCAGATAAACCTATTAATTAAAACTGAAATACTTCACTGGGTCTCTGATTAATATAGAGTCAATTTTCGATTCTCTTAGAGTCCATGAAGCACTTAAAGGTTTGTTCCCTCAGTAAATTGGAGTCACTTAAAGCTTCCTGCTATAACTGCTGTATATTAAGCCCAAACTTAAAGCTTTTCTTCCCTCACTGGCCTTTGGTTAATTACTGCCTTTGTGTTTTGCTATGTAATTTTCCCGTTCAACAGTTTTCAGCCCATTTTGCTGCAGCAGGAATTATGCAAATATATGTCAGGGTCATGCCGCAGTGTTACAGTAGGTGAATAAAAATTTGTGTTTCATCTTTTCTCTTGTTTACTGTTCTTTTGTGTTGACAGTGCTGCTTGTTTTTAACATCCCGGTGTTTTTGCATCGCACATAAATCACATCTTTCAGTGTATTGTGGATCAGTGTGTGTTGTTTAAATCAAATTGCCACTCTGAGGTTTTCCGCGGTGAGTAATGGGAGATGGACACAGAACACAGCTGGGCCCAAAACACATTTAGGTCTAAAATGAACTGTGGTAATAAGCTGTCCAGCAGCATCACTGTCTGTTAAGTGAAGGGACAAACAGCATCCAATGCATCACCTTCACAACCAGATGATTTCACAGACAAAAGTGGAAATTGTCTTACCCTTAAAATATTTTTTCTCTACAACTACGCACCTTTTTTCGTCACTGGTCTGCATGAGATGTCCGGGAAACGACAGGCTCTCAGTCTGTAGCCAAAACTTCACATTTTGATTGCAGTTTGGCAATCTAACTAAAATTTACACKAATGACCTCACCACATCAGCTCACTTAAAATCCCTAAAAGCTTTGCATGTACAGTGGTTTGCAAAAGTATTCATACCCCTTGAACTTTTCCATATTTTGTCACATTACAACCACAAACATAAATATATTTCA
>NW_013952409.1:5809885-5814519 GCF_001266775.1 Austrofundulus limnaeus | reverse complement strand
CTTCTCCTCTCTGTCAACGCTCTCTGGTTTCATTTAAAAGAGCCGATCGTCAGATATTGCCCCTTCAATGTGGATATAGCTCGCTAGCAGCCTCGCACCGAGGATCTATCCACGTCATCATTTACCCAGAATGCTTTGCGTGCAAATAAGATGGCCCCGTCCGTGTTAAAATATATTTTTAAACTTTTAGTTTAAAATTTATAACTAAACAGCTTACAGTATTTTTACAGTCTTTATTTTACAGTTAAAATATGTGTTTATCAAATAAAGTCTAATGTTACAACTAATCATGGATCCCTTTAAGTCCTCAAAGCTCTCCTCACCCTGGTCACTGCAGTGTGGTTTTTCTGGAGTTTTCATTGACTCGGTTAGCTGCTCCTCACTGAAACCATCTCTGTCCTCATCTTCTGGTTCTTCTGGGATTGTGCAAGTGTCTGCTACCAACCACGTAGTGGTGTCGTACAGGCCCACCACCAGAATCTCATCCAMTTCTAAATCAGATCTGACAAATAAAAGCAGTGTGAGGCATCACTTCAAAACAATCATCCACAACACAGAGTACATGAACAAGTAGAAATATATCATAATATAGAGGGAAATTTCCTTTAAACCTAAAAAAGCTTATTTAACAGTTAGAGTGAAAAAAACTTACAGAGACAAGTTTAACTTTTCACTCTTGCTGAGTGACTTAAGAAAACATCACCTTGATTCACAAATGAAATAAATGATGCAATACTATAATAATCAGTTGAGAAACTTGTGGTAAAATAGTTAAAGGAAATGTATTTTTCTTACCGTGATGTGCTCATACCAGTTCAGGTGTGTTTCCAAACAAGTTGGTGAAATACTGTAGATTTGACTGATGCACTCAATGTTTTTCATGGTAACTAAGTTCCATTTAAAAACAGTTTGATTTTAGAAATTTAAAAATAAACAAAATGCATTCTATGTACTAAATGCAATGCAAGCAATAAAAGTTTATGTAAAAACAACGCACATTTACTGGGTTTATAAAAAAATACAAAAGTTTAGAAATTGTGCCTACAAAAATGTCTGATCCTCTTAACAGAAGGTTGTTGATTCGACAAACGTCATGAGAATATTTACCTGTTTTTATCTTTTCAGCTGCTGATGCAAAGATAAACCAGAAATTAAACTTGTATTTTTATACAAACATAAAAGGTTATAATCTCTTAGAGGCCTGAATGCTTGATTTGAGTACAGCTGTCTTTTTATTTTTGCATTTCTTTCTTTCTTTCTTTCTTTCTTTTTTTATTGCTTTTTTTTTGTTCCATGATTGTGATCTGAAGCCCTGAATCATGCTGTTGGTTGTTGAAGCTTAGTTCATTTTCCTTCTTCTTTTATTTTATTTCAATTAAATTAAATTTAAATTTATTTTATTGTATTTAATTAATTTTTTTTTTTGTTTTTGTGTGTGACATTCTTGTAACCCCTTTTTAAATTGATTTATTTATTTTTGTTCTGTCCTGTCTGGCAGTAAGAAACTCAGATTTAATGTCTGGGTGTCAAGATGAGGCCCAACAGTTTTATTTTCACAAGCGCAGCATAATGGCGGTTGTGAGCATGCTTGTACATATTTAAATTTTCTCCATAGAAATGTTTAATAGTGACAATCCAACCCCTAAGGCAACTCAAGACCCAGCCTGACAGATATCCAGGCCCCCACACAATCACACTCCAGCGGCTAGCCATGATCCAAAAATCCGAACGACCCCAGGAGAACTAGGATGCGACACCAAATGCATATCACAGGAGTAAAACAACTTCACACACAGCAGTAACAGAAGAAGCATCAGCACTGCTTGGTGAGCAATTTTCTGACCTTTTGGCAAAGACAAAGAACGGCCACGGCTGTTAGTTCTGCTTATTACTGAGGTGAGTACCTACCAGCGCTCGCATCATGGATTACTGGCACCCTGAAAGACAACAGAGCAAAAATGACCGAGTGAGATAAGACAAGGCAATGACTTGAGACGGTGTACTGCCAACGATATCCTAGTGAAAAAAAATTAAAAAGCCTGACAATGTCAATATGAGGCTACACAGACGCTGCTCTGTTCATTTGATGGGATCATTAGAAATAATGCCACAACGCTATAGTCAGGGCTGGTCCTAGCCAATTTGAGGCCCTGGGCAAAATTTCAGGTGGCGCCCCTTATGCATTTTTCTAAATCTCATTGCCAATCACATACCAAAATAAATAGATTTGTTTTTGATATTTTCTTTAGAAACCATGTAGTCCAATTAAAATTGTTATTAATATAATTAATTTGAAACTGAAAACTGATGTCTGCTGACAGCAACAAGGAACACCTGTTCATGTTAATGAGCAGCTGTGGAGTGAAGCAGTTCTAGGGGGGTTCGGGGGTATGCTCCTCTGGAAAATTTAGTAAAAGATCTACTCAAAACTATGCATTTTTTAGCCATTTGAAGAGCATTTTACTAAATTATTGGGATTGTTGTGATCATTTTCATGAGAGACCGGACAAACACTTAAAAAAAAGTTAAATTTATTATAAAAAAGTTGAACAAAGGAATTCACAGCTGCAGGTCCCCTGTGTCTCCCAGAATGSTCAGAGACAAAAAGACCTAGAGTCGTATTCTACAACTGGCTTAGTTCACATTTCATTCATCTGATTGTTTTTTCCACAAAGGGGGAGTTGGTTCTGGCTCCTCATGGATCTCCCTGATTGGTCCTGAAGCTTCCCTCCAACATGATCCGTCCAATAGTCCGTCAGCCTGCTTTTCTTCTTCAAGAAGTAAGAAACTCTGGCTTTTGTCACATGAATCCTTTGGTTAAACTAAAACTATAAAGTATTCTATTCACTAAGCTAGGGCATTTAAGAGTATAAAATACATTCATTTAACATCCTGAGACTTTATAGTTTAAAAGCACATTTATAAAAGTATTTCATCTTTCATTAGATATGTAAAAAATGTCTAATTTAATACTTAGTTAATATACAGAAAATGTAATAAGAATAATTTTATATGCAGCACAAAAACACATTAGGAATATCTTCACAGGATTATTAAAACAATAAATAAAGTCAGCATTTTATGAAGGTAGAACACTGAAAATCAGACTTTAACCTGAACCCTTTCTGAGATCATAACTGAAACTTCCAATCTTCTTATTTTGTTTTTTATTTACACACTGAGCAGTAGTTAGTCCTCTCTACATCAAGTAATAGGTCACAAACTGTCCTCTGCAACATAAACACCTCATTTTCTAAAAAAGCAGCTAAGAAAGAATGAGTTACTTTCATAATTGTGACTATTCTGCAGACTAAATCAACAGTGACCTGGTAAAATATTATTTGCCCCCATTATTTGTGCCCCCTAATTGACTGTTGCCCCTTGCATTTGCCTATACTGCCTATGCGGTGTTTGTGACTTTGTTCCATCACAGTCACTGTAATAAACTCGTGATCTACATTTGATGAGTCACTGCATCTCTGCCAGATGTGAGGCCTACTTCAGTGATAAACATGGGTTAACTGAAAACAAATAAACACGTCAAGCAAGAGCACTCCAACAAACAATCATCCACTTCACCATCTTTGTGTAATCAGAGCCGAGGTTCTCAGAAAAACAACAAAAATGAAGCAGCGTTAGACACAGCTTCTGAAACATAAACACCCTCCTGCTGTGGATCAAATAATAATTGAACATTTAGCACAGTGTAATTTCATCATTTAGAAACAATAACCTTTTTTTAAAATATCCTCCAGCCTAAATCTATAATACAAACAGAAAACTTGCTGGCTACTGAACAGAGTGAGATTTCAAAGTGAAATAAATGTGAATGCTTTCATCTTAGAAGTCTCTCTGGTATTGATCACATTAGGTTTTTCTCTTTATTACTGCTAAAAAAAAGTCCCATATATTTTTTTTCTGAAGAACACACCAGGATGTCCGTATAAAATGTCCATATAAAATCTGATCCCTGTCACAGTCCAGTGAAAGAAAGCAATCTACATAAAATATGGTGAGTGGATGGCGGTGGAGATGTTTTACAATGTGAAATCCTTAACATTATGGTAACTATGGGAGGCAGAAATATTGGGGTCATTCTAGTAAACCAGTAATTAGACTCCTAATCTGGAAATACATGGTAAGATGGGAAAAGGTGGTGAATACTCACAAGGAGTTCATTTTGTGGTATATGTGTGTGTTCAAACAACTGTGCAACAAAATTGAACCTTCCTGACCAAACGACTAATTAGTGTTAAAAATAATTGCTGCACTTTTGCCTCAGGGTTGCTCAAGCTGAGCTTGAAAGTGTTGCAGGGGGAAGGGATGTCTGGGTTTCTCTCCAGGACCTGTTGCCTTCAAAACRAAGTGGTACGAATGAGATAAGTGGTAGAATATGGAATATGGGGAAGTTCTCTAAAGCAGGGGTTCTTAACTTTTTTGACCTCGGGGCCCAATTTGTTGAACATACCATTACCAATGTATGGATCGAAATGATAATTATTCTAAATCTTGGTTTGATTTGTATTGTATTTACATCATCATTTTACAACTAAACTATCATAACTAACATAACTAAATTAAATACACTTACAGTTTAAAAGTAAAACTCCTGTTAAATAATCACAAGACATGAT
>NW_013952409.1:5803664-5807604 GCF_001266775.1 Austrofundulus limnaeus | reverse complement strand
GTATTTGATAATGCTTTTTTAACTTTTAAAATATTGCATGGTAAAAACAGAAGCTGCACTTCATATTAGTGACAAACTTAGGTGTTTTTTGATGGGTTACCTTAATTTTTGTCTTCTACTTTTAATTTAAAACAGGTTTCCATTCTCGGCAGGTTCCTAAGGTTTTTCTACATAGTAAAAAAGTTGTTAAACAACTGAGTGGCGCATTACCGCTGCTAGTGGTGAGAAAGTGTATTGCACCTTATTCAAAATCAATGCGGTCCCACGGCCCTCTGCGGCCCAAAGTTTAAAACTGTTGTTCTTTTGAGGCCCTCAAGGTGGCGCTTGCGGCCCACAATTGGGCCGCGGCCCACAGGTTAAGAATCTCTGCTCTAGAGTTGTAGTAATACGGGACTAGCTTCATTCATTTTTGTTGGACATTTGGGAACGATTGCTGAAAATGCTGATTGTTGTGAATTCAAACGTTGGAACARTGAATGAGTTTAACTGAAAATAGCACAAAAAAGACGTATGGTCAATATAAACATAATTATAATGTTAAATAGCTAAAGGCAGATTGTGATTTCCATCACATGATAGTGATCAGGATAATCATTAAACTTCCRTCATTGTGCGACAAACTGACAAGCAAGCAAACCAGATAATCATCTCTGCAGCATTTCTAAGGGTTGCCTTTGGCCAAATTCATCAAACTGCTACTTGGTTGTTTGTCAGTGTGTCTGTGAGGCCCTTGTGACGAGTGTCTGAGTGTGCACGATAAGGAAAATCTGAAAGTCAGCCATCTGGATCTCAGAAATGTACTTTGGCTGCCAAGCACTACTAATCACCCTCTATAAACATACGGTAGTGTATATGTAAGCCATAATGACTCTGTTGCTACAGCCTGAGGATGGAGGTGTACATTGTCCCTGTTTTTCATACAGATGGCATGGTTGACAAGAAGTCGTCAGCCTTTGCCTGAGAGCTGTGCCTGTTTAGATTAAACACTCAACAATTTAAAAGTGTTGCTGAGATTATACTCGTCAGTGAACAGAGTTTTCTACTTAGCCCACAAGGGGACATGGGGGGAAAAATAATAAAATGATCCTCACTTACTTTTGCAAGATCTTGCAAAAGTATTAGGGTCTTGCAAAAGTAATTCAGTTGATTTTTGGTTAAGGTTGACAATTGATGGTGAATCAACCATCAAACAATCATCCAATTCTAGCCAAATAACCAAAGATGTTATTGAATCAATGTTGTTACATGGTTGAATTTTAATGACTGAAATGCCAACATCCTGTCAGGCCAACTAAATAGTGACATGCATCCTTCAAATACAAAAACTTATAAAAACATCTTTATACTTATGATACACATGATTTTACCCATTTTGTCACATAATTGGCCTATTTGTTTTTGGATTTGACTCAGCCAAAGTGAAACAGGAAGTGACATCAAAGGGGAGCTCATTAATAAAATAAACTCTCTGGTCTTTGTTTATTTAAACAGGATCATTTAAACTTTAACTCTTCATCATCTGTGTTTGATAGTAACTCAAAATAATCTAAAGAAACGTCAGATTCTTCTCTACACTCTGTTATCAGCTGTTGTAACATGCCCTGTGACATCACTTCCTGTTTCTTCACGTGCGAATAACTCGACAACTGCTCATCTCAGAGGTGTAAAATTTGTTTTGRAATATGTTATCAATGTTGTGTTTTCAAAAATGCATTCATGTTTATTACAAAAAAWTWATGTCACATGKTCTTTAAAGCCCTGTCACACTATGTTTTAGACAACMTAMGSCAACTTATGAAAAGTTTGTCCAYCACTAAAMTTGTCTGAGCTGAAGATGAAACTTCAAGAAAATCTACTAGTCATAACAAAATTTTCACAAGTCGGCATAAGTTGTTTYAAATGTTATAGTGTGACAGGGCCTTTACATTATACACTCATGCAGCTAAAAATACCTCTGATGCTGTAATAATACTTAATTTCCTCCTGTGTGTGACTAGAGGTGCAACAGTCACCAAAACATGATGCACACACTCAGAGGAACGTGTCCTGCTCTTGTTGCCTTTCTGAGCAATCAAAACATTGAAAAGATGCTTTTATGCACTTACGGTGCAAAGAGCAACACACCATAAGTAGATGGTGTAAAGATGAGTTCAGTAATGGACAATCAGCATCTCTCTTCCTCTCCAGCATCTGTCTAGTTTCCTGRAATAACAAAGTGACAGCTTGTTATGGAGCTGAGGGCAGCGTTCAAAGGCAGGCAGGGAAAAAAATATAGAGGTAAGTACACAGTGCTTACATTATGGAAAGCATGGACTGAGATCTTTAATTTATATCTATAGTCCATCCTGCAGAGATCTGTCACCATAATGCCATGAAAATGAACAGCTAGCTGTTTGGATTTACAGTACATATCTCAAATGAAGGATTAGCGTCTGTGTTCTGAATCTAAAATTGAGCATTTATTATGCTTTCTTATGATATCCAGTGTGTTGCACTCTTTCATTTTTTTAATATATTGCTGTATTGTGAGTGAGAGTGATGAAGTGAAAGTCATATTAGCTTGAAAACTGCTTAGAATTGATGAAAATATTGACACATGGCTCGAGTCATACCTTAAGGGAACGGTTGAATAGAAGTCATTACTTGCATAATTGCATACGCTAATTGTCTTTCAGAGTCCCCTTTTTTTCTGCCATCAGTAATGTCAACAGTGAGTGATGGGCTGATACACACARCATTAGTAATTACTTTCACTTGCCAAATGATCTGCACTGGGCACATTTGCTGCTTCCACTGCAGTGAAACGTCCATAAATTCTAAAGCAATGTCATAAAACCAAAGAAAGAAATTCTGAAAATAACTCGCAAAAATGATGCTAAATCAGTAATAAAAGCTCATTCAGAAATAATGAGAACATTATGAGACTTAAAAAACATAAAGGCCTAGCATTCCTAGACAGAACATGCTTCACATGCTGCCTTCCATGTGATTTCTTAGAGTTGGAGCTCTTTTGATAAAAGTAAGAAAAATAACATGAAATGTTCTGTGGTAACGTAACAAATCAGAATATGTGTTGTGAATGAGTCTTTGATACATCAACAAATTTGAGCTTGATATATTTAAAAATGAAGCATTTGTTAGGTTGTCTAGTGTTGGTTAACTGTGGTGGCCATCTTGAAATAAATTAATTGAATTGAAATAAATCAGTGTTTTGAACGAGACCGTTAGAAATCATCTTACATGTATGGGYCACCGAGTGTACAAAGAAATGTTAAAATTTCACTAACATAGTTTTCATTATTTAGCTCACTGTTCTCACATTTAGCTCATTTTTACTAAATGTTTAATTTAAAAGTAAAAGTTAAACCTTAGAAGTTGAAGTTAACATTTAGTTATTTTGGAATGGGATGCAGCCTTTGCCGTTGGCGCTCAGATCCTGTTATGGCGTCATCATCCTGAGAAGCGTTAACAGAAGTTAGCATCAGATTATTAGGATGACCTCATCATCCTGCAAAAAACATCAACAATGGCCGCTGCTAGCCGTTGCTAACACGGCTGAACATAATATTTAAAATCTAAATCTAAAATGTGTTCACAAAAACCTATACGGGTGGTACCTGTGGTCCAGAAATTTGAAGTGCTGCTCAGACACCAGCCATAACTGCAAGTTTGATGTCTTGTAGGGAAGCTTTAGCTGCACTGACGCACCAGTGGTTACTATTGTCTCAGGATGATGATGTCATAACATGAGCCGAGCACCAACAGCAAAGGCTGTGTTCCATTCCAAAATACCTAAATATGAACTTCAACATTTAACTTCAGCATTTAAGGTTTAACTTTCACATTTGGATTTAAACAATTCGATTTAGGATTTATCATTTAAATATATTTTTAACATTTAGTAAAATTTAGCTAAATGCAAGAACAGTGAGCTAAATAA
>NW_013952409.1:5796153-5801054 GCF_001266775.1 Austrofundulus limnaeus | reverse complement strand
CCATGCTTTAGTATAAACATAGAAGAAAGACCTCTGGCCATAAAAGTTTTTAAAAGTTGGTAATGCAACATGCAGCATGCAAAATTACGGTTGTCTGCTGGGATCAGCACAAGCTGAACAAAATGTTATTTTAAAGTCTTCGTTAAGGTAAAACAACTGCACAGATTCAATTTTTACTTTAAGAAACAAGCAGATGTGCAAATGTAATTTTTTATGCAGACTATTTTCACACYCTTCTAATCAGTGTTTTCTTAAACTCACATACTGTATTTAATGAGCCACATGTGTATTTCACCGTTTCCTTTGAAGAGCAGTGAAGTACAACAATAAGCACATATTCCATTAAAACCACTTTGAAAAGCTGCTTGATTAGATTACATCAGCTGAATGAAACGGATGGTGTTCATAGCTGGTCTTGATGATTAGAGCCAATCAGCTGAAAGTTGGGTTTAAACTCTTTCCAGTTTGCAAATAGATGTGATTAATAACGCAGAGAAAAACAATAGAAATCAGATTTGCTATTTTTCACTGTCTGCTTGCTTCGACACATCAATCCTCTGAAATGACAACACAATCAGTCACTGCTGATATTGGTTAATAGATCTCATTTGTCAAACAGTCAAAAGTATAAAAAAAAAGCATGACAATAACAAGGCAATATTTACTGTTTTTTATGGGACAGACTCAGGATTTAATAGATTAAATATCAGTGTTATATGAAACTGAGTGGTGGTTTTGTCATTTTGAATAATAAAACTTTTTTCACTCAGTCTTTTATTTGTGCACTGCGCATACATTACTGACTTTAATACATTTTATTGTACGTTTTTATATTTAAGTATGATTAGTGTATAGTGCATCAGAAATAATGTAAGTTTATTTCAGGTTTCAAGCAAACAAAAAGAAAAAAAAAAACCCAACCTGCAGTAGGCTTCATATGTTTTTAATCCGAATACTATTTTTATGGGATTTCATTGTATCTCTGCTTTGGTACTTTCAAGCAAAAGTAAAAGTAACACAGAAGATTAAAATGGCTTTGTTGACATAAAAGAAAGTTTGAACAAATGGCTGTATGTTTACAATAACATCACATATTCTAATTAAAACCTGATTTATGCTTTAAATTGCTTTTTGGTGACAGGTAATGATTAAAGGAGACAACACAAAACCAAGAGCTCCCTTGTGCTTCTGTGGTAAATATGGATCAGACAGGCTGATTTTCCCTCCCTGATAGCAAAGCATTTGCTGTGAATACGAACTAGACAGGTTAGGAAACATACAACATGGTCTCAGCTGGGAATAATAAGGAAAACAGAAAGTGGTGTTTTACTTATTAAACTCTTTAAATTCCAATTAAGGTGTCTAATTATGAGATCCTAGCAGAGAAAMATTAATGAAGCTGCTTAGCTCCCATCTGCTGGAGACAGCAACGTCTTTAATTGTGTACACAGATTTGGGTGGGATTACTTTATAATGTTGCTATCAGAGATCCACAACCTGGTATAACTTAGAAAACTACACAGCTTGTTAAACCCAAGCCAACAAGCTTGTTGTGTGTTGACAATAATGAAATACAGCTCATTTTACATATTTCTGTCAGATCTGCCTGATGGATCATTAAAGGGATGAGTTTTCCTTCAGAAATCCATCCATCCATCCATCATACCCATTTCTTCCTTTCAGGGTCACGGGGGTCACTAGCTGCGTTTCCATTGCAAATGTGCACAAAACTTTGTTGATATTCTGTTAATGTCGAAAAACACAGTTTCACAACTGTGGTGTTTCCATTAAGTAAGAAATAATATTAAAGTCATGCGTGAATAAGTTTGCTCTCGCGATAAGTCATTACAAACATGGCGGTAATGGATGTAAACACATAGCATGTTGCTACCGCGACACTAGCGCACATCATCAGAGGAGACGTCGACGTCTTTTATCGAGGCTTTCCAGCGACAAGTCCCTACTTGGGAGRGGCTACGTATGCTGTGTTTTTGGGAAATTGTAGTTGATAAGTTTACTATTTCATACTACTTCTGTGATTTTACTACTATTTCTACTTCCTTTTATCTTCTTCGTCATCGTCTTTTTCGCCAGTAGAAAGAGACGGTTGTAATCACGTGACGCCCGTGATGCGAAAAAAATTGTTTCAAGTGCAGTTTTGCGAAAAACACCAATTTCGATATGACCGAAAAACCACCTCATCCAAGCGCAAAAACATTTTGTAGAAAAAAAGTATTTTTTTAAAATTGACYTGCTTCCATTGAGCAAATTTATTTTCGAAATTCTAATTTGCGCATTTTCATGGTCAATGGAAACGCAGCTACTGGTACCCATATCTAGCAGTCAGAGGACGAGAGGCGGGGTTCACCCTGGACAGGTCGCAAGTCCATCACAGGGCCACACACAGAGACAAACGAGACAAACAAACATTCACTCTGTCACTCACACCTAGGGCCATTTTAGAGTAATCATTTAACCTAACAGTCATGGTTTTGGTCTGTGGGAGGAAGCCGGAGTACCCAGAGAGAACCCACACATGCACGGAGAGAACATGCAAACTCTACCCAGAAAGGTCCCCGGGGCGTGATTTGATCCGGTGACCTTCTTGCTCAGAGGGGACAGTTCTACCAACTGAGCCACCGTGCTGCCATCCTTCAGAAATTGTACCATAAAATACCTTAAAAAAATATAAGAACCTTGGGTAGCTATTGAGACTGGTGTGATGTGAGCTCTCCCAATAAAGCAATATTTTTCTGGTCCACACATTGCGAAAACACCCAGGTACTGCAAAGAATGATGGCCCAGAAGTGGTTTTCCAGAAGTGGTCTATGCATGGCCCAGCAATTGAACTTTGTCTCTCCTTCTGCGTAGATATCTTTATATTCTGTTTGGGTCATATTTTTTAAAACTGTTCAGTTTTCTCTATTTTCACAACTATTAATTCATTGTATTTGTAACAAAACTGCCAAATAAGGTCTGGAATTAATTACAATTTCATCATCTTCATTCTCCTCTGGCTCTGAGTCAGACTCTGGCTCCATCATGTAAGGCTGGATGAACAAGTCTTCTGTTGTTGATYTCTTTTAGTAAATTTGTAAATAAAACCTTTCTGTGCCGCTATGTAGTTGTAAACCCTTCTATCACCTTGTTTGGATTTAAAGAGACAGCCACAAAGTGAGTTGATTTGAGACACACCTCAGAAAAAGGGTAAAAGAGGGGCTTGTGGAGTTACAATAAGGAGGGATTCAGACCAAAGCACTGCAGTTACACTTTATATAGACCTCAACTGAATGATTTAAATTGGGCGGGGGGGGGGGGGGTGTTAAAAGCATCATATGTCTCCATRACTGCTAGATTTGGCCCACCTCCAGCTCAGCCACTTGCCATGCCAGATCTGGCTCATACWRGTATGTGGGCAAGATCCYGCTCATACTTACTTGTACGTGGGCCAGATATGGTCTTTGTCAATATTCATGTAGCTGAATTTTGAAGCACCTGCTGCTGAAATATGCTCATTTTAGGAAGAGCAAAAAGCAGCATGTACCAGTAATCAATCTCACAGGTGATAAAAACATAGATTATAATCTCTGCACTGGACCAAGAGGGGGAAAAAAGGAATTGTCTTGGCTCGAGACTCGTAGTCCATAATGACAAAGTTTCTTATTAACTCTCATAGGTGCTGTAAATTATGATAATTTTTTTTGGAGGTTGAGCAAAGTCAAGTAGAAATGAAGTCCCCCCTCCCCCACCCAGRCACTCTGCACACTCTCACACATGTGGAAACCATCAGCAGGACAAAACACACTTTAGACACACCCCGAGTTTTGAGTCAGAGTTACAAACAAAGCTGTAAAATCATGAGCTGCATTTGGATTACTGAATTTATTTTACTCTCCCATTCATCATCCTCAGTGGCCTCTGGCTTCTCTCTAAAGAAAAAAAAAAGCTCAGCTTAGCAAGTGGTTTTCCATCAAAAATGTCTTGTTAAAGGTTTTAATTTAGCATTAAGCWGTGATGAGCTAAAGAACAGGTTTTAAATGGATCCATGTGAGCTGGGAAGTTTTGATAAACAACAAGAGCGACAGCACTAATATCTACATAAGCATCATTAATTAGCACAGACTGGACCATATGGGAATCATTCCCTTCCAAGGCAAGCTGTTATTGTTTGTGTTGTTGTCCCACTTTCATCTAATTGCGTTACCTTAGTGGGTCAGTTTCTGAAATTGCTGCTGGAAGAGGTTCACTCAGGTGAATAATAAGAACAACACAGTGGATTCAAGTGTGCTTTTACGTGCAAATCAGTTTCAAGTTGGTTTTAAAAGAGAGCAGTCGTTTAGTCTGGTAAGGTTGTGTAAATCAGAGAAAATGTGTTTTAGAAAACAGCATGAAAGAAAATAACCAGGAGGAAATACAATTTACATGATAATATAAAATGTTATTTTTTTTTGGTTATGGTCTCAAACAACATTCATTTTATATCTGTCACTTTTAAATGAATACAGGGAATTCAAAGCAAACTGGTTTGTGTCAAACATGAATTCTTCCTGTTTGATTAAAGTGGAGTCAAACTTTATAGTGATTTCAAATAAAGCTATTTATGCAGAGTTGTAAAGTAACTAAGTACAAATACTTTGTTACTGTACTTAAGTAGAATTTTTGGGTATCTGTACTTTACTTGAGTAATTATTTTTCAGCGTACTTTTTACTTTTACTCATTACATTTTTACACAGTTATCAGTACTTTCTACTCACTACATTTTTTAAAAAGGTAAGAAGTAGAAAGTCGTTACTCCTATTTTATTGAGTTATGACTTAAAAAATACTATCCTGATAAATTGTGTCTCCTGGATAGAGTGAATTTAACTGTGGTTAGATGAGAAGTATAAATATATACCATT
>NW_013952409.1:5789531-5791084 GCF_001266775.1 Austrofundulus limnaeus | reverse complement strand
CTTTAACTTTTACCAAAGTGTTTTTATGATAAGATACTTGTACTTTTACTCAAGTATCACTTTAAGGTACTTTATACAACACTGTATATATGACAAGGCATGAACACGCCGGAGCTTGTTTGGTCGGGTTAGTACTTGGATAGTTAAATACAAAGTGCTGAAAAACCAATGTAGCTCACATTGGTCACTATAGAAAGCCTAAATAAATCATAGGTTGCCTTCTAGAAGGATGGTGAGTAGCATWAACTATGTTTTGGCAGCATTTCCTCATGTCTGTTACCATGGTTTTATGAGCCAAAGTAGGAAAGAAAACTCAGTATTACCCCATTTATGACTTCTGTGATCAAAGAAATGGGCTCTCGTTCTAAATATCTAACACATGGCATATAAAGGGAGGAACAATTCCTTCAAGAGGAAAATCTAATCTCCCTGGTTGACCCTTCAGCCTGTGCTGTGTCTCTGTGTGTGGCAGTAAAATCTAACCTCTGTGGGCTGTAAATGCTGGTGGGCTGCTTGGCTGAACAGTCTACAGCTCTGTGGTGACAGACTGAAATTATACGAGTCCCTCAGACAAGTCCTGCGCCTGGAGCTGCTTATTTAGAGCTCTTCCTGTCTGTTCTCCAGGTCAGTGTTCGTCTTATTCAGTCTGACCGTGTTACCGCCCTGAAGTCCAGCTGCTGCGTCACTGTATTTCATTCAGTGCAAAACTTTCTTTTGTTTATAGTTCCTCTGTTGTTCTTTCTTCATGGTTTCCTCAGAGAATWTTAACCCGAGGTAGAAATCTGTTCGTATTTAGCTGTAATGGTTTGAGACATTCCTAGCCTTTTAATTTCCTGACATGAATGCTGATGACTGCGGTGAGCAGCTATTTTACGGGCTGCGGAAAAAACAAATTTAATGCAGCACGCGTTGTCAGAAATATACACCTGTTCTTTTATCGCTGTTCCATATTCTATTGTCATTTGAGACTGAAATTAAAAAGCAGTAGGAGAAGATAATGAGGCTTTGCCAGGGTGGGAGTGAAGGTTAGATTACCTCAGTGGCCTGACTCATAACACCTGAGTCCCAACACAGGCATAAAGGCTGTTCAGAAAGTAGAGGGTTTTTTCTAAATTTTCTGTGGAAAGAGACAGAAATGGCATTAGGACCTCTGTGGGTTGCTGGTTTAAAGCTCACATACTAAAACAATGTCACAAAAATCCCCCAAATTGCAACATCCTATTATTGAAAAGTCCTGGGCTTAACAGTCTCAGCAGGATTTCTATTTGAACATAAAATATTAACAATAACACAAATGTTTTGTTTGTTTTACTGCATTTACAATTACCACAAAGACTGTTGGAGTTACAATAAAATAAGAAATTACACAATAAAAATTATGAAGGCTACAAAAGATCATATAAAATAATTAAATTAGATTAATAGACACAAAACTATAAAAGATAAATAAAAGTTTAAAGGGATCCCCAATTAGTTGTAACATTAGACTTTATATGATAAACATATATTTTAACTGTAAAATAAAGACTGTAAAAACACTGTAGGATGTTCAG
>NW_013952409.1:5782433-5789089 GCF_001266775.1 Austrofundulus limnaeus | reverse complement strand
GATCATCAGATATTGTCCAAGATTAACCTTCAGGGTGGATATAGCTCGCTAGCAACCTCGCACCGATGACCTAGTTGATGTCATCATTTACCCAGAATGCTTTGCGTATAAATAAAATGGCTCCGTCCGTGTTAAAATATATATATTTTTAAAAATTACAAAACTAAACAGCCTACTTTTACAGTCTTTATTTTACAGTTAAAATAAATGTTTATCAAAAAAAGTTTAATGTTACAACTAATCGTGGATCCCTTTAAGGTTTTTGTAAGACATCTACCTAATTTTTTAGTTTCTTTTTACAGATTCCATAAATCAATCCATCCATTATCTATACCAGCTTCTAACTTTCAGGGTCATGGGGGTCACTGCAGCCCTTATCCAGCAGTCACAGTGCAAGGGGCAGGGTGCACCCTGGACAGGTCGCAAGTCCATCACAGGGTCAAATTCCATAGATGCTCACAGAGCTTTTCAGACATACTGTGATCTGTGAGGCTGCAGGTTTAGCTAATGATCAGGAGGGACATCTGCCACATAACAATTGCCAAATCTTTTGTGCAAGTTTACTTTCTGTTATCCGTGAAGAATAGAGAAGCCAAAACAAAAGCAACTAGACCTTTCTTCTAAAACCAGTGAATTCATACCTCAAGTTGTTGTGCTYCACTGTTTCGCTGGCACCATACAGTATAAGTAAAGCAACCAAAGCCTCAGTTTCTCACCATCAAACTGAAAACTCTGTGTGTCAGACACTTGTGTTGTTGAGCAGTGTCAAACAGTTCTTGGTCCTGGTTTTGCTGTTCAAGATCCAACAGACAAGCCTCCATAAATCATCTCACCTGCAACAGAAACTGTACAAAGGAAGTACAACAAGGTGAACTGGAGTAAAGTAGCTACAGAAGATGAGCAAGCAACTATTGGACTTAAATTTAATTTAAAAAAAGGTTTTGTTGCCCAAGGAAAAGTCAACTTTATTGGCATTAATAAACATTTTTTGAATTAAAGTTGTTTTTTTCTCTCTTTTTGTCCTGGTGACCTGTCCAGGGTGTATAGAAATTAAATTGATAGAAAAATGTACTTTGAAAGAAAAACGTATTTAAAAACCAACATTTTTTATTTTAAACTTTGAAAAAAAATCCTACCCTCAGAAGAATTCTATGGCATGCAAACAGCAGTACTATGATGTGTTCCAAACCTGTCCCCAACTAAAAAAACACAGATAACTAAGATAAAATCACCATAATAAAGTGGTGAAGGCACAAGGAAGGAACTTTTGTCAACAGACAGAACTGAATCCTTTTCCTCTCACCATAAATTGGAAACTAATCCTCGTGCAATAAATGAGAAAGGAAGCATAAAAGTTCATCTGATATATGCAGAAATATCTTCTGACCTCACCCAGCTTCAGAGAYAAGTCTTCTTAAAGAACATTTCACTTATTTCATGAAGGCCTAAACGGTGATGTTCTTTGTTTTTAAGACTCAGTGGAGTCCTAGAATAAAGAGTATGTAAAGTTATCCACTGCTAATGTGTCTGCATGGTTGGGTTGCCAGAAAACCAAAAACAGTTTGTCCACATAGACCACACAGAGCCCACATGGCTGCTGGGACCTTGTTGCTGGTTCTAGCTCAAAATAAGCCATGTTTCCATCCAACTGTAATGTGAATTTTGAGCAAATATTAAAAAAAAAAATTAAATAAAACTGTCTTGACCTGATTAAACATGGTTTATTCTAAGAACTGGATGATATTCTTGTATGTTTCAGACAACTGAATAAGTCACACCTGACTGCACCTAAAAGTGCATAAATTTAAAAAAGAAATATTGTTTAAGCAGGAAGTTAAAGTTAAAAGACAAAGATCTCCAATATAATCACGGTCTAATTTAGCCAATTAGTGTAAGAGATGGTTTAGACTCAAACTAAAAAAGGAGATTTTACACAAAATTTTTAAACTATATTCCTCCAAGACAACAAACACAAATTCACCAAAAACTATTAGTAGTTCATCGTAAATCTGTCATTGCTGATCTCTGGAGTCATTGTTTAACTGCTGGCTGGGATCCAATCAGTGGGAAATATGTTAGAAAGTAAGCAGTTTCTTTCTAATTATGTGTTTGATTATCTGTCTTTTCTTCTTTTTTAATCAAAAGTCTTTAAATGGTTCCTCCTTCCTTTGCATTATGCATCTCTTTCCCTTACAAACTCATCTTTAATGCAGACACTGACCTGTTCTTTCACTTCAGTCTCTGCTCAATCTCTCCTTCTCACCTGTCCCCCTCTTTAACCCTCTTTCAGTTCTCTTTCTCCCCCCCTTCAACTCTCAGACTAATGGAGCATATAACAGACTTGCTAAAAATAGCCGTGCCATCGAGGCAGATCATTTTTTCCCTGTCTTTCTCTCTTTTCTTCTTTCTAATGTTTCTATATTTCACTTTTCTTTCCCTCTCTCGGGAGGGAAATGAGTAGCAGACAGAAGGCTTGTCAGCTCATTTATCAGCTGGCAGCCCACGTGTAGGCCTCTGTGCTATCAGGGCTAACCGGCTGAGGCTCTGAGACTGGGAGCCTGGGACCAGGCCTGTGGCTGTGTGTCAAGGTTCTTTCTTTATGGTTGTTGGGCTTGGAGGACAGGCGGAGAATGAATGGTAAGGCGGTGATTATATGTGGTCGTGGGCTCCACGTGCATCATCTCCTGGTCACGCCAGGAGTGTGAAATCTCAAGGGAAAGCTGCTCGGAGACACTTTGCCCAAGGAATATATCACAAGGTGAGACTGAATGGAATGTACCAAAGGGGAAAAGCAACAGTGATTTGAAGAAGGAAGCAAAAGTAAATTTATCTTGTCCTTTGAAAGAAAAAAAAATGAATATGATGAACAAACACCAAAAGAAAAGATGTTTCTGGAAATATGCAGTGTGCATATTGAGTCCTATTACTTGCTGAAATTTGTTAAAGGTACAGTATGTAGGATTTTGTCAATTCTTTTAGCCGAAATTGAGATAATCACTAATGACAATAATAAAAAAACATGTCTAATCTTTGCAGACAAAGACCTTGTTTTATTATTTTTTACCTTATAAAAAGCTGTTTATATCTCCATGGTCGCGGGTCACCATTATAGGCAGCCGCCATCTTGCACCGCCATCTTGTCTACGAAGGCTCATGAAGGACAAACTGCGGTGGCGACGTCAAAAACGGTTGTAGTTGTAATACTWTAAATGTAATATTTGTTGTCTGTCATTGTAGCTGGGATAATTTTACTTATTAAAGCTCATAATCTTACCASTTGAAACATCACTAGCCCTGAAGCTGCTGGTAGACATCGCGGTTGGAATTATCAAAGGTTTTTGACACCTGAGAGACACCGTAGCAACTCCTTTGCGTTTGGAAGCGGGGAGTGGGGGTGGGGGGAGGACCAGGGATGATGATTCAACCACTAGATGTCGCTGAAAACAAAAAATCCTACACACTGTGCCTTTAAAGAAGTTAAAATTGAGCTAAAACTTAAAGAAGCAAAACTTTAGCTAAAAGCTATAAGAAGAAGAACACTAGTCAAAAGAAGAAGAACAATAGCAAAAACCTACAAAAAGATCAAAGTAGCAAAATACTAGCTAAAGGCTAAAAATAGCAAACGGCTAGCTAAAAGGTGAAAGCAATAGAGTGCTAGCCAAAGTTAACAACAAGAACAGGACAAAGGTAGCTGAACGGTATTTGAAAACTAAAGGCAGCATAAAATGTCAAAATCCATATGCTGAAGCAGATTTCAAAGAGAGTTGAGTTTTTATAGGAATTGAGATGCTCTGAATGTGTTTCTATCAGGAAAATGTTTGAGTACTTTGAAAAGTTACAAGCAAAAGAATCAGTTTGAGTAAGGGCTGCAATCTGAAGTTAACACAAGCTAACAGGACAACTACAGGTTTACTTGCTTTTAGACTGAACTTTTCTTTTTAGTAATATCATGTTTGGTCTGTTTTGTCTGCCAACTCCTTTCTCAGTCTTTTACTTCAGTAGTTGCTTGCTCAGAGCTCCAGTCTTTGTTGTGTTTGTTGTTGAATTCACCGAAGCCTGCCGCTCTCTCATTGCTGACAAAAGGCTGAGCAGTGGAGCAGAGCAAACAGTGAAGCTGCTGCTCTGGGTCTAAACTGGGCTTTTGTCTTCTGAGCATCTTACTGTTGTGAAGGAGAGAATTAACCTGTTTGCTGTTTACTGTATTACTTAGCATCCCGACTCCCAACCCACTAATGGCATTTAAACTAAATGGGGACTCGACTTTTGTCCCCAAATGCACCAGTTGTCACCTAATGTAGGATTTTTGTCTTAAAATTGCCCCCAAATGTCACCAAAATCGACCCCCCCCCCCCCCCCCACACACACACACACACATATTCTATTTTTACAATGCAATAATTTCAGATTAATTAAAAGAATAAGGGATGGAGAACCTTTGGAAATAGCTTCAAGCAGATGATAACAATTGGATTATTTCCTCTTCTCCTTTCCCACAGATGGTTAACATTAAAAAGCACTTCCTCACAGATTGTAGCTTATTATAGTCAGTCATATGACACATGCTTGATCACTGAGAAAATAAAGTCTGATTATACAGTGTTGTATTATCACTAAAAGTGAACAACTTGCTATTTTCTGTGTCTAAAGGGGAAACAGTTAAATGTACATGATCACTTAACAGAGGGAGAAAAAAAGCTCTGCCTGACTGAAAACAGTGAACTACAGTGGTGTTTTTGTAAGGTAGTCAAGCAATAATCATTTCCTAAAGCCCATGTCTTCATAACAGCACAGTAACAATGAATGATGACTTCCAACAGCCAATTTGTTAAACATCCAATACCTGCTTCTCCGAGACACAAAGTTCTACTGTACAAACAGTGTGTGGTAGAAAGAGCAATTACAGATGCAACTTCAGAGCTTTTTCTCCAAGCTTTAATCACATTACAAAATACATTATCTGGAGCAGGGAGCTGGAGAAATGGGAAGCACTCAGACTCAGCAGCTCTTCCACTGAAGAATCAAAGACTCACCTAGCATCATCACATTTGGCCTTTACAGATATAGAGTTACACCTGATTAGAGAAGATGGAAACGATTGGTCAGAGCTACTGATGGAGACAGGACCTATGGAGTATTTCTTTCCTCTGTCAGCACAAATTTGCGATTAACTTGCAAAGCTCTGTGTGTGCGCATGTTCATGTGTGAGCATGTGTGTTGGGTTGGCTTTACATCTGAMTTCTGTCCAGACTTGACTTACTGTCAGTGAAACGTTAAACTCCCAAAGTGGGGCTTGACTTGTTTGTCATGTTCATGTTCAATGACYTAGGGGTCTAAATGCTGTAACTTAATGTTTGGCTTCAATTTTTGGTGTCCAGCAATATTTCAGAGAACAAAAAGCAGCAGTTAAAAGATGTCATGCTGGTTGTAAATGGTCTGCAGGGGAAGGAGTCATCAAAGCGGAGCCGAGCTGAAACTATCAAACTACAATCCTAACTAGACATGGGTTTTTACGATGTAAAAACAAGTGTGCATTGCCATGTAACATGTCATTGCAGCATGGCTTTGCCTGCAGCACTGGACTTGCAGAATGAAGTGTGACCAAGTTCAAATGTGTTTTCTAATTATTATCAGTCAAACACCTGCCAAGTCAGCAGGTGTTTGTAATTAGGGTAATTGTGTGACAATACAATATAACAAACTGAAATTATGAAGTTTTACTGAAACAGTTTGTTCATAGCTGGGTTTGAACCCTGGT
The DNA here is from genome assembly GCF_001266775.1 of Austrofundulus limnaeus. Taxonomy (NCBI): domain Eukaryota; kingdom Metazoa; phylum Chordata; class Actinopteri; order Cyprinodontiformes; family Rivulidae; genus Austrofundulus; species Austrofundulus limnaeus. Next base: position 5,783,334 of record NW_013952409.1, on the reverse strand, counting down.
CTCCTGAATGAAATCCCACAGTGTTCACCATGACACTATAGGAGCTGTGGCAGAGGACAATCCCAGGGCTTGGATTGTATGTATGCAGAAAGAGTTTACCTTGCCAATACAATTATTGACACTAAACTGCATAATATTACAAAAATAGAGCAGTATTGAGACGATATTATAGTAAAACATCAAAATACGATAATAGTACTGTAAACACTGAACTACTGAGTTGAAATATTAAACTATGGTGCAGTACCAAATTGTGTAGATACAGCAGGAGGCAGTATTGGACCAATAAAAGGCTCCATTGACTGCTATTATAATTCATTAAACATTAATATTTCATAAACTATAAGTTTTACAGGCACCATAAGGCATAGCCATCATTTGGCAGAGGAGCTTTACAGATATAAATTACAATGGCAGCTCTAGGACAAAYTATGCAGGAGGAGAAGCATGGCAAAGTTGAAATGACTTGGATGGGAAACGAATCACTGACAAAGCCCCTGACCACATCATGGTGTTTCCTTCTTTCTTTCTTTTAAATCATTWTTTAAGGATTTTTCGTATTTTCAGCCCATTTTTGTTCTCCAGTTCCAAATGCATTTTTGGTTTTCTTGCCCCTTTTTCTCTTCAGTAGATTTTGTTTTTAGCTTCACACACCTGTTAGTCATGTGTGATCAGTGGACCTGTTCTCACTCTTCTTCTTCTTCATATTTTTTATTGATGGTTGGCAAACAACTTGTGGTGTGCATTACTGCCACCTGCTGGAGTGTGGGTCAAAATGCTACATTGTTTCTATTGATTAGTACTATGCCTCTTTTTTTGTACTTGTATTTGTTACATTCTTTTCCTTACTTACTCAAAAAATAAATAATTAAATAAACAAATAAATAAACAAATAAATAAA
>NW_013952409.1:5780745-5782062 GCF_001266775.1 Austrofundulus limnaeus | reverse complement strand
TGATTCAACCACTCAACCACTAGATGTCGCTGAAAACAACAAATCCTACACACTGTGCCTTTAAAGAACTTTAAACAAAGTGAGCTTCTAGATAAAAAACAACAACATTTTTTAAAGAATGGACAGTTAATCATAATTGCAAACAAGAGTAAGTTTGACTAAAAGCTTTTGATTGTTGCCACTAAAGGTGAAGGCGATAATGTTTTTAATCATGTCTGTCTGGGCTGACAAACAAGCACATAAAGGTGCCATCCTTTGGGGAATGCTAGGCCTTTAACTTCATTTATAAATCAACTGACTGCCTGTCAGYGTTTATACCCCTGAAGTCTCAGGGTTATAAACCCTAGAAATAACAGAAGAAAGTGAAGCCCCAAGCCTTGGCARGGCCACGCGTGGCTCAGGCAGACTGCAAACAGCTTTCCTTAAAGCCCTGTAAGGCCGTGTGCCTGTTCCTCCGTTCCACCTGATCTGAATGTCACATCCATAACAAGGTTTACTGTCCATCATGCTCTGTCATCCGCTGTCATCAGACTCAGGAAGATAGCAGCCAGGTAGCTATAGGTAGCTCTTATCATGCTGAGCCACGTTCGGGCCCTGGTCGACAGCGATCATTCACCTGCCTCTGCAGGCAAACTGAGTGTATCGACGCGCACATCACCGGCTCTGTCACTGACATTCATCCTGCCAGCTGTCAGACATTTTAAAGTTTGTAGAGTTTCAGCCGAATATGATTTGCTGTGTTCAAACACAAACTATATTTTCAAATGTGTCAAACTGTGCACAGTGGTATTTTACTGAGATTCTTTTGCCAAAACTTTAATAGTTTTATTGACTATTCAACTGCTAAAATACCATCAAGAGCATTAGCATTAAATATCTTTTAAGGCTGGTTGATTTTTTTTCCATAAAGAAATAAAAATATGACTTGTAACTTTTTTTTTTCATTGTTAACGCTTGCATATTTTCCCCTTTTAATAAAAATAAACTGTATTTTTCTTGGAGGCTTTTGTTCTGCTTTTGTTTTTGATGTTATTTCCTTCTTAATGTGAGCGTGACCCTCTCTGCCTGCAGTTTGCCTCCTTGTTATTGCCTGCCACAGAAGGTTAAAAGGCTCATTTGCAAAAATATAAAATGGGCCAGTGGACAAATTTTAATGAAACGCTCTAAAAGTAATCATTGTATGTACAGTAGATCTATTCCTGATTTATTTTAGGAGTCAACCCCTTCCAACATGGCCGCCACAGCCATATGAAATCAGGAAACAAGAAATGTGCTGTTACTGAGTCAGTTTTACAGATATAATTTAAACATTTGAGA
>NW_013952409.1:5779378-5780520 GCF_001266775.1 Austrofundulus limnaeus | reverse complement strand
TAATAATAACGTAGCATAATATTCCTTTATCAATTTGAAGTCTGTTAGCAAAATATCTCGAGAACTACTGGATGTATTTTCATGATATTTTTGGGAATTAATTAGCATGTGCCTCTTTATGAGTGATTAAGTTTTGGATAAAACCCAACTTACCAAAATAAAACACAGGAAACACAAAATCTACATATCACGCAGCATCTTTGCTCAAAACTTTGACATCAGTTGTTGGCATCAGTCTGTTGAAATATCTCATGAAACGCTGGACAGATTTTATTAGAACACATAGAAAGCAATCATCGGAGGAACATTATTGACTAATTGGTCTTATTAGACACAACTAATTTCTATAAATATGTTACTTTTATGAACATTAACCACTGAGCCACCGTGCTGCCCGTGCGTTCCTTCAAGTAATGCCAGGCCTTTAATGTTTAGCCTGTTTTCACCTCAGCCCTCCTTTTTTGACTTTGTGCTTCTGAGACTGCACTGAATCTGATAATTAATCAAGACACACATGAATGCGGTTATGGCTGATGGAACGTCGGCTAACGGAGTAACGGTTTGGGTCGGGATATCTGGACGGGCTCAATCAATCTGTCATGTTCCGCAGATGTGTGAMAGTAATGAATATGAATTGGTGCTCTAGAATGAATGAGTTTTCAGCCTTTTTATTGGCATAATGCCCTCAGGGTGTCACCTGCAGCGAGTCATCTTACAGCCCCACTCGCTCCTGCATACCAAACAGTACAAACAGGGGGTTTGAGTCCGATCCGTGTCATGATGCATTTGTGAAGGTTTCACTCCATATTGACTGGGTGATTGTCATCGTAATGTTTGGTAATGGGGACTTGCWTAGTTTTTAGTAAGATTCAAACGTTAAAATCTAAATATTTAAAGACAGTCACAATTTGGGCCACACAATTATGGCTTATTTTGAAGTGTGGCTACAAGTTAGACAGAATAGACATGGTGCTAATGTTTYAATCAGTGCAGCCACTATGAGTCATGACAGACATGATGAGGGTCTGCAGCATCATAAAGGTCTGAGTGATACATAAATTGCATTTTATAGCTTATCTTTGAGGTTTGAATGGTTGATATAAGTGCGCATAAATACAAACACAACTAGCATATAAGCCCCC
>NW_013952409.1:5775827-5778622 GCF_001266775.1 Austrofundulus limnaeus | reverse complement strand
ATACAATACCATACAAAAAATAAAAAAATTAAATTTAAAATTTAAAAATCTGAAGCTCCTATGTTGAATAGTTTTTAGGCATTTTTGTAAGTCCAGACACCCCCTTTTCATATGGAGCCCCCTCCTCAATTATTGGGTTTAGCTTAAAATTGTTGGCTGGTGCAGTGTAGGACAGACACATCTACACATTCAATTTCACATTGATTGGTGCAGTGACTGACCAAAAATCTTGAAAATAATAAAAATATCCAAACAAAAACAATAAGACTCCCCACTTTGCTTTGTGTTGATTGTATTGTTCCCTTCTGATGTTATTATCTCTAATTTGGTCTCTTTTTTGTTAGATGTGTGGTCTTTTTTATCATTTATCCCTAATTATCTTGTTAGGGTCCTTTAAGTGCTTATTCTTTTTTTGTGTGTGGTTGTCTCCTGGCATTCAGAGTAGTCGGCAAAGTAAGAATTTCATTGCTCTGGGAAACATGTATTCATCTGTATATGACAATAAACACATTGAATCTTTGAATCTTGACTCGTGAATCTTTGTCTTCAAAACATCTAAAAGTTTTATCCAGACAGYCWGTTCTAAACGTCTCAAATAAGATCAAGTTGGATCTTTGTGGCAAAGGCAAACCTTCTCAGCTCTAACTGTGTTACGCTTCTCAACTGCAGTGTACAGTGTGAGTGCAGGGTTTACATGAAGACCATAAGAAAAACAGCATGGCCTTTTCTGTGCCTTTCAGGACAGCATGGCTCAGGTAGCGGGACAGGATATGGAGCCTCAGGACGGCCAATAAAATTGATTCTTTTCCGCTCTGGAAGGAGCTTGTGGTGAGACATTTGATAAGGGCGCTTCTGAAGTTGTAACAGTGAAAATAAATCAGAGGTCAGACATGGAGCAAAGGGACACATATTGATATTTTCTTGTACGCAACCAAAAGGGGGTGGGGGATGTGGGGAATGTGGCAGGAGAAAGGAAAAAATGTATCTGAACAATAAAAATTGACTTCAGAGATGCGCACCATCAAAATTGCTTTTGTTATGGTGCGTTCACACCAAACATGATTTCAGCATCAGGAGCAGCAGGTTTACATACAAAGTCTATGGTGGACGCGCTTCAATCAGTGTCGGGAAGTGCTGCGGCGCCTCAAGTGCGATTAGAGCAGCGCGATTTGAACGATTTGAACGATCTGAGAGTTCGACGTGCTGATGCGTAAATCGCTGAAGTTAGAAAATCTGAACTTTTGCAGCTCGAAGTGCACAAGCGACCAACTTGAAGCGTTGGATGCGATTTTGAAGCTGAAATCGCGTTCGGTGTAAACGCAGCATTAGTCACAAATTAATTTCACTTTTTAATACAATCGTCCTCTAAAAGGTTTTATTGTCTTAGTGAATCTAATTAAAACACAACAAGGCTTTGTTTGGAGAAATTTTTTTTTTTGTTTTGTTTTGTTTTCCAAGATTCCTGGATACAGTCTTGGATTACTCAACACAAACCACACATATTTCCCCACAGAGTCATTATTGCTGCACTCCACAGTGTCACAATGTTTTCAGATGCACTCCTCCCAACGCCCTATAGCTGCCAGGGGATGATTTACACAATGCTGTTTGTCAGACATCCATTCTATCATATTTACACATGACTAACAGTCAGGTGAACTTGCCAACAGCACAGTTTTTGTTTGTTTGTCTTGTTTTGTCTAGCAGCATGAGAGAATAAAAACCTGTCATACTGTGAAAAGGAAACAACAAAGGATTTTAGGAAGATACTGAAGTGATGAAAAGCTGTGTTTGTGTGTGAGAAGTTTTTTTTGGAATTGCATTTAAATGTCTTCATTGGTGACTTAAAACATCATCATGTCGCATTTAAAAGTTTTTATAACGGCAGTTTATCATATGTAAAAAACAGTAACTGCATCTGCCACCACTACTCTCTAACAAATCAGCTGAAACAACCACAGCCAATCAAACACTGAACCACAACACAGAATAAGAGCCTAATAATATTCAAAGCTGACCTTTTATGTGTCAGTCATCCCACTGTTACACACACCATATAAAGGAAAAAAATAACTGCATCATCAGTCCTCATAATCAGCTTTGATTCAGCACAGAGAAGTCTAATCAAAACAGAACGACAAAAAGCTGCTGTTAAACTGGACTCACCACAGACTGACATTAACCAATAGTTTCCACTTTGCAATAACTTACATCGAACACTGCAGTTGTTGTGGTCTATGTATATATTTATGATTAAAATGCCTACTTGTATTTTATGTTCCTGAAGTGTTTCCTGTTTGGTGTCCCGCTGAGGAGAAATCAGCTCTCGGTTGTGGAGTCCAGATGGGAATAAAAGTTGGTCCTGCAAGCTTTCAGAGACATTAATGAATAGTRGAGGGAAAAAAAAAAGATCCATCAGCCCATCAGTGCATCGATCTCCTGGTGGAAAAATCAACAGGCCGATGATGAGCAGTAATTAGGTCTTCAGCTAACATGACGTGGTCCCTAAAACCTCTTGTTTGTCAAGTTCGCCTGGAAATAATTAATGAGTAATTAATTCCAGCTGTCTTTGTGTGTTTTTCCAAAGTCACCTGTAAAWAAGAGAGATTTCCCATCTCCATGATGATGTTTTTATTCTACAAAGGTAAAAGCAGCACTGAAACACAAAGAGCTTCTTCTATGGGGTGCCCTTTGTAAACTTACACAGTCAAAAATTACCACCAATATGATTCATACATTTATAAATGTCATAGTTTATAAACTAAATATTTAATTTACAAATTAAATATTTAGTT
>NW_013952409.1:5771752-5774440 GCF_001266775.1 Austrofundulus limnaeus | reverse complement strand
TTTTTTTTATTTTATTAAATTTTTTTAATCACTTCACTGGCTTGACTCTTGAAAATCCTGATTTGCTTTTCCAACAATGAGCTCCTGAGTTAGAAAGTTGCTTCTGACTATGAACTCGCTGGATCTGAGTAATTAAAGATGAAAGGAACCAGAGCTGAGCCAATGTCAAAACAAGAGCACAGCAGAGTGAGCTGATTTTAAATGGAGCACAGTTTGACTTTGTGAAATCTGCCCTGAGAGGAGAAGAAGCCAATAGAAAAGCACAACACGTTGCACCTTTTTAGGCTGAATGATAAACTGCAAGTCCATATAAAGTGCCGTAATGTTTACTTAGCATATTTTAAGACAATGTGCAGAAAAATCAAAGTTAAAATTCAAGCAAAAGTGAGAGTGTGGCCTAACTGTGCTAAATTACATGTGATCAGATACAGTAAATGAACACAGGACAGTTCTAATTGATCATAGCACTGCTCTTTCATCTAGAGGTAATAAACCYACATTGTTAGCGACTAGATTATCACATCAAAGAGCAGCAAAATAAGATAACGAAGGGATTTAGTGCATCTCAGTTCTGATCCCGTGGGAGAAGAAGGTGCAACAATCCAGAAAGAAAACCAGAACACTCAGTGTTGGTGGAAGATACGAGACGGACCATTAAAAATGAGACCTCGTCACGTCGGTAATCTGCTTATCTGCACGATCGATCATTTGAGTGGTGAAGTATTGATCGCTGTGCTGGAAGATTCCCTGTTTAGGTATTTTTCCACTTTTTCCGAGTCATGCTGCAGCAGTTTCTCTTGTCAGTATCAGTAAGTTTGCTCAGTCCACCGGGTTTATCTGGATTTAAACATTTCTTTAGGTACCCCATTCTTCAGTCCTTTGACGTTTAAAAGAAATAAATTAAAAAAATCAGACTGAGCTGCCCTTTGTATTTAATACGGAACATCCTATCACCACAAACATTAACGACAGAATGTCAGCATAACGAAGTCCACTGTATTGTCACTGAGCGTCTCCTACAAACCACCGTTGCACGAGGTGTGGGCGACGAAGAGAGCTTTCGGCCAGGTTTCTATCTCGGTGCCTCGCGCATATCTGCCTACCCTCTGATGAATAATGTAACGAGGGGTGAGTGGTGTGGGTGGCAGAGAGGGATGGCCTCTCCTCAAAATAGACACGAGTGTAAAAATATAGAAAACCTTGAAGACAAAGTACAGTAGTGACACATATTTCAAAATATCTTTTATCCGTTCTGCGTGGCTTTTAATGCTGCAGAAAAGGCAGATTTAAACTACAATCATCTAACTCAAACTCAGTAAGTGAGCAACTCATAACATGTTATGTTTAAGGGCTAAAATAACTGGGAAAGTGTACAAAAAAGGCAACAGGCTCTGGGCAATGGTATATTGTTCTGGTCCTATCCTGCACTTGTTTTCCTGCTTTAACACTGAWCTTTCAAATTCTGCAGCCTGTTCATCAACACTCTGCTTCTCAAATTATCACCCAACCCCACCTCCATCAGTCACGTACCACCGGTCAGTCGTGGATCTAGGATTTTTTCTGAGTAAGGGGCCATCAAGGGGCCACAATATTCATAAAYGGGCCAAGTATTTATTTAGCGTCCTTGCACACAAATCACTGGTTTTGGTAAGGTGTATATATTTTACCAGTCACGCATTTAAACACTTGTAATGTCATTTTAAAACAGCTTGCACTGTACATTCTCCTTACCAGTTTTACATTCATTTTACAGTACATAGATAAAATACTCTCAAACACACATTTGAGATAGTCCAGCCAACATTTGTGAGTTAAAATACTTTTTCTACAGGATTTCAAATTTTAAGAAAAGAAAAATACTTCTGTCAGCTTGTTTCATGCTGGACTTTTCTATTTGGCTCATTAGTGCCTCTAGTGTTTAGACATGGAACTGCACRCAGCATCATCAATTGGGCAAAGGACAGATGAGTGACAGGACAGGGGCACTTCAGGGGGCCAATCAAATTTCAGCAGGGGCCAATGCCCCTGTGGCCCCGCCCCTYGAACCTCCCCTGCCACCGGTCTTACAGCAGCTGCATTGGATTCCCATCAAATATTTTGCATCATTGCATCATTTACAAGATCCTGCTTCTTTCATTTAAGGCCTCAGCTCTCCACACTCCTCCTCTTCTTCCTAACTCACCGTTCCATCTGCTTGCCTGGCCACTATGGTGTCAAAAGCCTTCAGCTGCTTGGACCRCTATCATTGGAACTCTCTGTCCTAGGACCTAAAAAAAAAATCAGTTTGCATTACCACCTTCAAATCTGTTCAGGAAAGCATATTTATTAGAACCATAAATCTTTGTAACTGCCATTAATATCCCATTGGCYTCCTCACGACTTGTTGCTTTGTACTATTTTATACAATTACTTGATTTTACAGTTTTTATTGTGTTCACCGTTCCATTGAGCTCTGTAAGGTGACCTTGACAGTTCTTATTCTTTTTCATATTCATATTCTTCCATCCATTATCTATACCTGCTTTTTCCTTGCAGGATCAAGGTGGTCACTGGTGCCCATATGCAGTCACTGTGAGAGGGGCGGTGTACACCCTGGACAGGTCACAAGTCCGTCACATCCATCTTATTCTTAATATTCATCCATCCATCCATCCATCCATCCATCCATCCATCCATCCATCCATCCAT
>NW_013952409.1:5769848-5771076 GCF_001266775.1 Austrofundulus limnaeus | reverse complement strand
TCTCTCTCTCTCTCTCTCTCTCTCTCTCTCTCTCTCTCACACACACACACACACACTTCCTCTCTCTGCTCTCCTGCGTGCTGCTGCTTCTTCTGTTCTGAGAGTGCTCCAACTTTTTTTCTCCGCGCGCAGGAGGAGAGCGGACCAGCATGGAGCAGAGATGCGGAGATGTGGTTCCGTTCCATTAAAGATGACATAAACTGTGACACGAGCTGCTCAGAAACCCACCGACACATTCCTGTGCGGGCGGAAAGTCTCCCCCATCTCTCTTTCTCWCTCTCTGCGACTGCTGCTATTTTTAGAAACAACGCTGCGGTGGAGGAATCCTTCAGTCCGGGGCTGAAACATTGTGTTCGCGACAATCTGCTGCCCTTTTTTTAATCCCTCCATCTGAGATCCCTCTGTCTGCGCCCTCCCCGGCCGTCATGGGACGAGATGTTGCGGTCCCGTCCCTCTCATCCCAGCTGATCCCAGGTGATGTCTGCGCCTCGGAAGCTCTCCAGGAAAACAAAGCGGCGGGCTGCAAACTTTTCAGCCACGGGATCCATCGCAGCTCGCAGCAACAGTGGCAGCAATAATGCTCCAGGGACCCCCAAGTAGTTCTGTGTCTATTTGCAGTCCCAGGATCTTTTTAAAAGCACGGCAGGGGGTTTCAGTCTGAATGAGAGGAGTTTGGTCATAAAAGGAGGAAAAGGTGCACCTTACTCTTCTCTGCTAAGTGCTCGTTTCTGTGGGCTCCTATGGGAGTTGGTCACTCGTCCCGCTGCATGCTCCTCAGGAGAAAAATGGCGGAATCTGAGAGCTGCGAGGTAAGGGTTAGAAACAGCTGATTTCCCTGATCATAAATGTGAAAACTCATTTTTTGGTGCAGAATCTGTCTGAGCTTAATGCGTCCTGCACCACGAGAAATGTGGACACACTGTCCGGCTGATCTCACTCTTTGCAAAGCTGTTTATTCTGATGGAAAAATTCAAAGATAAAAGATGCTCTGTAAATGTCCTGATGCATCTCAGTAATCCAGGTAAAAAATCAAAAAGAAAAAAATTGTATAGGTCCTCTGGACGGGTTCTTCTCTAATGAAACGTTGCGTCTCTCCTCAAAGACACTTCTTCAGTCTGAGAGTTTCAGGCAAAAACAGGACTGCGACCAGTTATACATCGGGGAAACAAAGCAGCCACTGTTCAAAAGAATGTCCCAACACAGACGAGCTACATCTAATGGCCAGAAC
>NW_013952409.1:5768704-5769668 GCF_001266775.1 Austrofundulus limnaeus | reverse complement strand
AAAATAATGACAATCTATCTTCTCCCATTACTGTATAATTAAGAAAAAATGATAAAAAACACAAAAAGATGATGAACTGAAATGTGGGAGAACCTGGAGAAAACTCATGCACACACGAGGGGAACGTGGCGTGCAAACAACACAGAGAAAGACCCCAGGCCCATCCCGGGGCTTGAAGCAGCAGTGCTAACCACTAAACCACTGTGCAGCCTGAAATGAAAGCTGAATCCTCCAAAAATCTAATGGACCCTCAAGTCATGTGTTTGACCTGTAGGTTGACCATGTTATTAAATATCTTGGGGAAGACATTTASGTGGAAGTATAAAAGTAAATCTGCTGCTAAAAATAAATAATATTTGATCATYTGACACTGATAGAGCTGTGGTTCCCAAACTTTTTAGAAAAGTAACAGAGACCTGTGCCCCCAACTGCTTTTGGGTGAAAAACATCAGGTCAAGTAAACAATATTTAACGTGCTAATTTTAATCATTTGTTTGTGCAATGACCTCCCTCTTTTGTAACAATTAGGACTAGAAATGTGCGGTCAGTAATCATTTATAAAAGTAACTTTCTGAAACTCTTTTCAAGACCCAACCTTGATGTTTCAGGACCCACATTGGGTTCCTGACCCCAACTCTGGGGGAACTGGTCTAGAACATACATTAGATATCAAGCATGGTGGTAGATAGGGTTGGGCATAATCGTATCGTGTGCAATTAATCATCATAAAAACATTATTTGATTACTTTTTGGCACTTGACGATTAATACGATTAATGCCTCCAGGCAGTTAGCTCGTTGCTCCTCTCTGCTTCAAATATGATGAACATAAAAAAAGTTCTGTAATTTATTTATCTGTCAACGCAATTTAAAATTTGATTTATAGCCTGGAGTTTGTAATTTTGACACAATTTGGAACAGATTTTTACGAAGAGCAAATCTTTCCCACTAAATTGGTCATGTGA
>NW_013952409.1:5766188-5768210 GCF_001266775.1 Austrofundulus limnaeus | reverse complement strand
GTGTGTGTGGTCTACATTTTGCAATGAGTACTTTTAAATGCAAAATTTATCTTCTGTGGTTCCTTCTGAGAGCTATAAATTTGACATGGTATAATTTTTGCCTCCTTTTTAAATGAGTTTTGCAGCACATCTGAATTCCTGATGTGACTGTATACAGCTGTGACGTTGATTTATGTGGATGGGAAACATTTTAAAGTTCGACACAGCCTCATGTTGCTTCATTATGCATTATTCATTGGAAATAAAACTTCCTGAAAGCAAGTTCTTGGAAGAGGCCATTCTCAACCTCTCAACATTTTATGTATATGCTTACAGGCAGAAAGTAAGTGTTGTTTTACAGTATTGATGGGTATTTTTTTTCTTCTCTTGATGCTCTTGAATGTTTTGTGTTTGGAGAGGCATCAAAGTGCCATAACAGATAAAGATCAATTCTTCTTTCTGGCTGTAAAATGTGAAAATAAAAAGAGACAATGTGCTCTTTAATGACAAAGCTCTTCTTATAACAGACTGTGGAACACACACAATAAATCTCCCCTTTTCTTATTTTAATAAACTTTACACTTGAATCAGCTTTAAAAGCTGCACATAAAGTGAACGTGTCCRCATTTTTAACAGAAGGAAGCTCAGAAATAACAAGTCTCACCGCAGTCAGAAATAGAATAAAAGTGCATGTGTTCTGAGAGGCAGAGGCAGGGTGACATCTAAGCTGCACTATTTGCACCTGTTCTCACCTGACTGCATCAAACCCTAAAACTTATTTGAATCTATAACACATTATAAAACCCAGAGGAGTTTTGTTTTTTTCCCTTCATTTTAACTTTCTGCAGAAAGTGCACATTAGAGTCTGTAAAATTAGACTTGACAATGTCTGTGGCCCAATGTGGTAAATCTATCAGCACTGGATTAAAGCTGGCTGTTTACGAAATCTGTTCTTTTTTATTTCTCACAAGATGTCAAGATTTATTCTGAGGTCTTTAAACCTGTGACAGTTCACAGTTTATAGCAGATCAAAATGTAATACCGAGCAGCTTAGTGAAAAGCCCTCTTAATGATGCAAATGATTAAACTCCTCCTCTGCTCTTGTGCTGAGCTCCAACGCAGTGGGAATGAAAGGATGGTTTGCTGTTTAGAAGTGAGGCTGTATGGATTATTTATGAACAGTCAGTGTCATACCTGCAGGAAACAACAGTCAGACAGAGATTTAGGACTAAAGGAGAACAAGGAGAACATCTTCTTCACTGTCTTGCTAATRGTAGTTTTTCAGATGAGATATTTGAACCATGTGATTCGGTGTCTTGAGACWAAAATCATCACTGTTTAAAGATGCCAATCACATTTTCACATCTGAAACATTTTATCTGAAACTTTAGCACCGCTTTGGATGTTATCATCCATTAAATGGACGTTATTATCGTTATCAGTCCCATAGAATGGCTTCAGACTGTCAGCTGGTTAATATGAGGCATAAAACCACTGTTTTTAATGCAATCTGATTAATTTAAGGGATAAAACCACTAAGGTTTTTATGCAATCTGGTTAATATGAGGCATAAAACCACTAAGGTTTTTATGCAATCTGGTTAATATGAGGCATAGAACCACTAAGGTTTTTATGCAATCTGGTGAACAGGAGGCATAAAACCACTAAGGTTTTAAATGCAATCTGGTTAAAATGAGGCATAAAACCACTAAGGTTTTTATACAATCTGGTTAATTTGAGGCATAAAACCACTAAGGTTTTTATGCAATCTGGTTATTATGAGGCACTAAACCATAAGGTTTTTTATGAAATCTAGTTAATATGAGGCATAAAACCACTAAGGTTTTTATGCAATATGGTGAACAGGAGGAATAAAACCACTAAGGTTTTTTTTGCAATCTGGTGAACAGGAGGAATAAAACCACTAAGGTTTTTTTGCAATCTGGTGAACAGGAGGAATAAAACCACTAAGGTTTTTATGCAATCTGGTTAATATGAGGCATAAAACCACTAAGGTTTTTATGCAATCTGGTTAATATGAGG
>NW_013952409.1:5762723-5764752 GCF_001266775.1 Austrofundulus limnaeus | reverse complement strand
CTGTCAGGACAGTCTGAAGCCATTCTATGGGACTGATATCCGCTAATAACGTCCATTTAATGGACTGAACTTTAGATGCTTCATAGCAAATAAGATGAAGGCAGGTGATTGGTATAGATTAAAATGTATCTTAATGGACTTGTTAACTTGTGCTAGTTTCACACAGAATGATAAATGTGCCAATTTTGGGCAGCTTTTGCCCATTTGACAATCTTAAGGACATGCAAAATATCGCGATGGCTCTAAAGATAAATTTAGGAGACATTCCTGGTGTGTGTGTGTGGTGTGTTAAGAGTGATTTAGTCAACTCAGAAGATCGTCGCTGCTCTGACTTAAAAAGGATATTGAACATGATGGATATCGTGTGTGGTGTTCCCATAGCTCGCTGGCTGTAGAATGTGACATGTAGTCAARCAGAAAYCAAAGTAARGGAAACATSGAGGSTAYTTCAAAATACAGAAGACAAAACAGCTGCCGTGGTGCKACAAAAAGTCCAGTGGACACCAMAAATGTCTTTTTTACTGTTAAAAYTAGTCCACAGACTATCACCAGGCGGCCATGCTTATTTACTCTGAGCTCACGRTTGATCTCAAGAGATCTCGCGAGATTTCCCGTCTGATACCTGAATGTGTGTGGTGTGTTGTCTTGGTTGTGAGGCTGTGCACCACACACTGTWGGACCCAACCTGCTATATCRGTTTTTTATACTCATGTGTGGGATCTCTTAGTCTTTGAAAATCAGCTGACAATTTTAGAAAAATTGCCYTGTGAACCAGGCATAACCACTTTACTCTGATCTGTTTTGTACACAAATCAAAATGCATCGCTTTCACARGGTATTTTCTCTAAATAATTTGTCTCAATCTCTGGGATTTAAACTCATGGAGAATACTGATAAATAGTTCACGATGACCATTTTAGAGACKCTAATGTAAGAAGAAGATGATGATGATGAGGAAAAGAAGGGAGACATGAAACAACTCTTTTAAGTAAAACATAAAAGTTTCATTTTAAGAYCATAGGCTGTTTTTAAGGCCCATCTGTATGAATAAATCTATTTTGGGAGCTTATCATCTCTGTAATAAAATGAAATGATGAATTGTCATTGTAGTTAAATTAAACTTTATACAGGATTTTATAGCTGAAATATTTGTTCAAAACCATAAAAGAAAAAAAACATTTTGGAGAAAAAAAAGTTGTTTTATTTAGTTAAACGCTCAGGGAATAAAATTATTTAAATATCAAAATCGGCACTATAGTATGACCTACATTTTGGAGAATGAGTCTAAATATATGCAAAGTGAAAAAATAATGTAAAAGGCCCTCAGAAATTGCAGTTTATTAGATATAAAGCTCTTCTTTCATGCTCCATCTTGCAACAAATTGCTTTCGAACATTCAGACAGTAGGTTTTGTGTTATTGGACAAACGGCACTGAAAATCAGACCTGAGCGTTGGCGGCAAATAGCATTCCTGAAATCATATAAAAAAAGCTAATTTATTCATTTCTGTTCTCTTTTGAAGTTGTAAAATTGTCAGAATCTAATCATACTTTCGGCACGATCATCTCTGACAGTCATTTGGAAACATGTATTCTTGCCAGATATTTCCATCATGTTGTTTTTTAGACTCATGAAAAGTTGGAAGGAGAACAAACATAAGAGTGGCTGAGCACCTCTGTAGATGTTTAATCCCTCCATTCATCTCTTTATTTACAATCAAACTCACACGCATCATGGTGAGACCTTCCCTGCAGGCCTTACAGGTGTCATCAGTGTGTCTTCTGTGTGATTTAGAGTCTTCATGTTCTGCTGAATGAGCTTAATGCACTTTATAAACTCATCCGAGGCCCTTAGTTGGAGATACGATTGGGTAAATAATCCTAATAAAGTGTTTCTCTCCTTTTTTCTTCTTCCTTTCAGCAACCCCAGCTACAGCCACAGCCGATCCGCATCATTCCTTCAGCCCAGCCAACCTCGCTGCCCAAGCCTGTGCCTTGTGTCCAGCACGTCCCTCGGCCCGCCCTCCCAC
>NW_013952409.1:5758653-5760155 GCF_001266775.1 Austrofundulus limnaeus | reverse complement strand
AATATATATATACATACAATATATATATACATACATACTATATTTATAAACACATGAATGACGATTGTGTGTGAACGTTTCCCAAGGCGACCCTCCCAGGTTGCTCACTCTTCTGCTCTCAGCTGTTCACAACCTTTCAACTGTGACTTTTATGCCACAGAGACTTTTAGGAATGACTGAACAAACACCCCAGTCTTCAGCTGGCAGAAAAKAAAACCTCTTCCTGAAATGAATTTCTGCACAGAAGACACTTTGCATTATATCCTGCTTCCASAGCCCGGAGCCGATAAAGGAAAACAAAAGATTGGGATGTTTTGAAAACTGGCAAACTTTAAGTCTTTATCATCTCTGAGATATTAATAACGATATTACAAACCTCTGTTTTGTGAATCTTTTATCTTTTCTGTTCAAACTGATATTCTGCTCTGTACGTCTCTACCTTCAGAGGTCAGCTGAGTTTTAAAGAAACAGAAAAACCTCAGTGTTGGTGAGAAAGACATTGTAATTGTGACTCCGGTAAAGTTTTTTTTTATTCTTGAGGAATGTAGGTCAGGTGTATTTTTGACACTTTTTACGTATTTTCTCACTCACACTGCAGGCAGGATGGGTGAAACAGAAAAGCGATGCAGACAGGTTGAGTTGGAGGCTCATGAGGATTATGTAAAAAGCGACCATAGATTGAAAGTGAACCCAAACAGCTGAAAATGARAGTGAGATTAGCTAAAGGCTGTGCCAAATATATTGTTTTCTACTCCAATTACCAATTTATCAGTTACCCATTAACATTTAGCAACTGCTTTAAAATCATCAAAAATGTATTCCTTTTTTTTAAGCAATAACAGTCACTTCTCCCTCTTCTGTTTTAAACCAGGAGATGCTGAAGGATGAGGTGAGGACGCTCACCTACAGGAACTCCATGTACCACAACAAGCACATCTTTAAGGATAAAATAGTGCTGGACGTTGGGAGTGGGACTGGAATCCTCTCCATGTTTGCAGCTAAAGCTGGGGCCAAGCATGTTTATGGGGTGAGATGAGTTTTCTTTTGGTGGTCTAGCTGAGCCATAATGCTGCCTCTCTGTCTATTTTTGTTTGTCTTTAAACCCATGTTTTAGATGAGTTTTATATATTCCTGTCAATGGGGCATGGTTTGCCTTTCAAATAAGTCAGGGTTTTACCTCATATTTAAAGGCACAGTGTGTAGGACTTTGGCTGTGTCCAAAACGACAGGCCGGGTCCTCCGGAGGACCCAGACTACCCGATCGAGGTGGGCCGGGTCCTTGGTAGACCGGGAAGACCGGAAAAAAAGAGGCTGTGAATTTGGACGGTCTAGCCTCCCGTCCTTACATCATGTCACCTAGCAACTGTGACGACGCTAAACAAGCAAACTTAAATCAAAACTAGAAAAATATCAATACATTAGCATTATTAATATCACAAAACAATAAAATTAACTTAAAGATAACATTTGAAGAACTAATTGACCTGCTGTAGGTGCATGTT
>NW_013952409.1:5751755-5758353 GCF_001266775.1 Austrofundulus limnaeus | reverse complement strand
CGTTTCTGGTCCCCACCTGTCGTTTTGCTCCTCAGCATGGCTTCCTAAAAGCGCTGCAGGATTTCTCAAACATGCATGAATGAGTCAAAGCAAGGCTTTGGGCGTTTTTTAAGAGAGTATAACATTATAACATGATACAAAACTCAAAAAAGTTGATTTTACATGATATTGCCCCTTTAAAAATATAAGCACACGAAGCATGCCAAATCAATATCTGACCTATAAAACTAAAGCGGCAGCAGACTCCGTGCTTCCATGACCGTGCACGGTGCAGCTGAAGGCTTTTGCTTTTAAGCCTGCTTSCTTCACAAAATGTCCYAACCCAGCTTTAAAATGTTCTGATTCAGGACTCCTAAGGTTCACTCAAATGGTTTATTATGAAGAGGTGGATCTTCTGCAGCATTTTCAAGTCCTCATAATTCAAAGAGCYCTATGATAAGTGGAACTGAGCACAAATACTCAATTGTGCGACTCTCCAGCGTTATAAGAACCTAAGTACACCCTTTATTTTATTTTATTTTATTAAGTTTGCTAAATTGTGTCCTTGGAATGTTTGAAACCAGCTTAAAACAGAACAGTATCCATTGCTTGGTATTTAGGTATCCTAGCTTTCTGTKGGCAGAGCATCAAGTCTAATTTTTTCTCAGGACTCAACAAAAGTGAAGTCCATGAGGCATTTCAGAGAGAAAAACTGGATAAGTAACCAGCGAATATGATAAGAATATTTTAAAAATAGAAAAAAAGAGCAAACTCACAAGGTTTTTAAAATTCCAGTGGGCTCAGTGGCTAGTCGGAGTCGAGAACTGACTAATCTTAAGCTTAATTAGTTTTAATGAAAAAGCCCTGGCAGCACTTCAGTGACTCGAACAGAGGCATGCTCCCTTGTAAATTATTTCCCTTTATAGTCTCTTTCTTCTATTTCCTGCTTGACTCCAGGGCATCTCCTGCAAAGTTAATTTCACCTGCGTGCGTGATGTCAACTGATAATCCACCCTTTGCTGGTTTCCTGCTGCTGTCAGGCGCACAAGTCATGCACCTGCTTGGAGTGGTAAAAGCTCACAGGTTTTGATGAAAGGCAGTAAACGTGTTTTTCGTTTTTTTTTTTTCTTTAAAACAAGTTTGACATTTGTAAAGTGTCAAACTCGAAGTTGGATATCCTGTTGTTATATTCATTGGATAAAATGAAGCATGGTAGTTTATCAAAAGCCATTTTGCTGTGTCTAATCACAAAGTTGCTGAATTGGCATTATTATCAAAAATCCCCACAAGTAGTAAAAACTGAATTTGAGGCATGCCTGTCAACTCGACTTAATCATCAACATTCAAACTGTCCTGAATTATTAGAGTGAGGCCACATTTTGTAAGTTTAGTCGACTTTGCATCAAATACATTCCATATTTAATGAACTCTTTTAATTATTTCTGCCAGATTGAGTGTTCCAGTATATCAGAGTACTCAGAGAGGATCATCAAGTCCAACCACCTCGACAGTGGTAAGAGCTGCAGCTGATTCACTTCACTTCTTTACTTTGGTGACTTTGAACTTCATAAATATTCAAAAGAGCTATCAAGATATGGTGTTGATAGTTGGTGAAAATACAAGAGAAATAAGCTGAAAGGCTGGAAAAGAAAACAGTAAATGTACATCATTTGCACAAATACATACCTCCATCTCCTTTATGTGATGCTGCCGCACATTTGCTCCTCTCTTTCCGAGGCATCCTTCCAACTTCTGCAGCTTCAAAGCCTATGGTTTAATCACAGCAGCCTTGCAATTAAAAACAAGCTTTGCACCTTGCAAATAATAACACCATACATCATTCTGTCAGCAAATGTATAATCCATAATCCCATGAATACCAAATATGTTTGAGTCGTTTGGGAAAGTATCGCCGCTGTTTGCTGTGAGTTGTGAACAGTAAGTCGGAAGCAATCAGCTCTCAGAAAAAAAAAAAAAAGATTTGTGTCATTCTGACGGACATTTGTACCACCAGGGAAATTTGAATCATTCTTCCTGTAAAGCAAACAAAAGCAGAATTCAGCTGATCTCTGCATGGCAAATGTTCACATTRCTATTGTCCCCCGCAGCTGGGCCAAACCAGAATAACACAGAGCTGAGGTTTTTATTTTGTTCTTTTATATTTTTTCCTAGAAATTACTATTCAGCACACACAGTACCAGAAGGCAGCATTGAGCAGACATTCCAACAGAATAATAGATGATGGAAATATTCTCTTGAAGCTTTAAATTCATTATCACACTTTGCATGTATTTTTGTTATTTTGGACTTGTACAGCGGGTAAAGTAAGTATTGAACACGTCACCATTTTTCTCAGTAAATATATTACTAGAGGTGCTAATGACATGAAATTTTCACCAGATGTCGGTAACAACCCAAGTGATCCATACAAAGAAATCAAACCATAAATGTCCAGAAATGAAGTTATTTGTAATAATGTGGAATGGCACAGGGAAAAAGTATTGAACACACTTACTGAAATTTATCTAATACTTTGTACAAAAGCCTTTGTTGTCAATGACAGCTTCAAGACGCCTCCAGTATGGAGAAACTAGTGGRATGCATTGCTCAGGTGTGATTTTGGCCCATTCTTCCACAAACAGTCTTCAAATCTTGAAGGTTTCGTGGACCTCTTCTATGAACTCTGATCTTTAGTTCTTTCCATAGATTTTCTGTTGGATTCAGGTCAGGTGATTGGCTGGGCCATTCCAGCAGCTTTAGTTTCTTTCTCTGAAACCAACTGAGAGTTTCCTTGACTTTGTGTTTGGGCTCATTGTCTTGCTGAAATGTCCAGCCACGTTTCATCTTCATCATCCTGGTAGATGGAAGCAGATTTTTATCAAGAATGTCTCTGTACATTTTTCCACTCATCCTTCCTTCAATTATTTGAAGTTTGCCAGTACCATATGCTGAAAAACAGCCCCACACCATGATGTTCCCACCTCCAAACTTCACTGTTGGTATGGTGTTTTTGGGCTGATGTGCAGTGCCATTTGACCTCCAAACATGATGTGTATTCTGGCATCCAAACAGTTCAATGTTGGTCTCATCTGACCAGACTATATTCTCCCAGTATTACACAGGCTTGTTTAAATGTTGTGCAGCAAACTTTAAAGGAGCTTCAACATGCTGTTTCTTCAGCAGTGGAGTCTTGCGTGGTGAGCGTGCATACAGGCCATAGTGGTTCAGTGCATTACTTATTGTTTTCTTTGAAACAATTGTACCTGCTAATTCCAGGTCTTTCTGAAGCTCTCCACAAGTGGTCCTTGGCTCTTGGACAACTCTTCTGATAATTCTTTTCACTCCTCTGTCAGAAATCTTGTGAGGAGCACCTGGTCGTGGTCGGTTTATGGTGAAATAATGTTCTTTCCACTTCTGAATTATGGCCCCAACAGTGCTCACTGGAACCTTCAGAAGTTTAGACATTCTTCTGTAACCGATGCCATCATTATGCTTTGCAACAATAAGGTTGTGAAGGTCTTGAGAGAGCTCTTTACTTTTACCCATCATCAGATGGTTCTTGTGTGATACCTGGCCATCATTTGGGACTGAACCAGCTGATATTAACTTGCACTGACAAGAGGCAGGCTTGCTTTCTAATTACTGAGAGAGTTCAGCTGGTGTCTTGGCTTTCCATGCCTTTTTACACCTCCCGTTCTTCATGTGTTCAATACTTTTTCCCTGTGCCATTCCACATTATTACAAACAACTTCCTTTCTGGACATTTATGGTTTGATTTCTTTGRATGTATGGATCACTTGGGTTGTTACCYACATCTGGTGAAAATTTCATTTCATTACCACCATATATTTACTGAGAAAAATGTTGACGTGTTCAATACTTATTTTACCCGCTGTATTTGTGAAACTGTCATCGTTTCAGCATGACCTGCAGGAGTGTAATGATGTCTCAGTTGAAAAGATTTGTTGTCTGTTTCAGTTATCACCATTTTCAAAGGAAAGGTGGAGGAGGTGGAGCTTCCAGTGGAGAATGTTGACATCATCATATCTGAATGGATGGGCTACTGCCTTTTCTATGAATCCATGCTCAACACCGTCATCTTTGCCAGGGACAAGTGGCTGGTATGACGTGTGGATTGATTGTGTGTGTGTGTGTGTGTGTGTGTCACTGCAGATTTTGTTTTGATACATCAGGAATTACTAAATAACCAGATTCATGGTTTCAAAACCTACTTTGGTAATGATCACAAGAAAACACTGTAAGAATATTTGGGCAAATCCTTTGTTACATTTCTATAATACAATAAGTTTTGACAAACTGCAACTTTAAAGARGATATCCAGAATATAATTTAAAATCTTAACCTAATTAAACATATTCTTAATAAAAATGACTTTWAAAGTYTTCAGCGTTTTAATTGTTTGAATTKATTTCTCCAAACAGAAACCAGGTGGGTTATTGTTTCCTGACAGAGCCTCCTTGTACGTTGTGGCCATAGAGGACAGGCAGTACAAAGACTTCAAAATACACTGTGAGTCATCTCTAGTGCTTGTGTGTACCTCTCCTTCCACTCACTCGAGTTGCGCTTATTGTGCTCCGCGGGGCTCCTGGGGGGCTTTAATAAGAAAAGGGTYACGAATGGATGGTTGTTGAAAAGTGTCCACACCTTTATATCATATCGCACAAATCTTTCAGCACAGATAATAATCTTGAACAATTCTCCAGGAACAGGGTTGMGGGGTGATAATTGACTTCATAGATCAACAACAAGCCTCTTTCTTTCACTCATCCCACTCTAAAGCTTCTAGGAGGACTGTGGGCGATGCTTGTCTTGTGGACACAAAGCACAGGAGCAGGTCTGCTGAAATATTGTTTAACCAGCACACAATCCAGACAACAGCAAGCACAAAGACACTGTGGGTCYCTTGCTTAAAGTGCCCGTGGTGTGAAATTTTTGTAAAAAATATGAATTCATTTTTAGAAAGAAAGCAATAACAACATATCGCAAAAATAATTCCATGCCACTGAGACAAACAGTTGTCGAGATATTTGAATGTGAAGCAACAGGAAGTGATGTAAAAGGGGAATATCTGCATGATAACAGAGCAGTGCTACGGCTGTAGAGTAAAGTTTTGTAGATTATTTTGAGTCTCTACCAGAGAGATGAAAAAGAGTCAAGAGTTCAAATTATATTGTTTCAATAAACAAAGACCAGAGAGTTCATTTTCTTGAAGGGTTCCCCTTTGATGTCAATTCCTGTTCCTGTCAAACCATGTTAATTATGACACTTTTACTATATATATATATATATATACATGCACATCACAGACACTTATATGACAAAGGTGCCTTATATAAAATGCAAAACAGTCACAAAATATGTTACTGTTAGTCCGAGGAGGACATTTTCGTCTGCACTTGCTTTGTATTGTGATGAGCACCAGTGTTGACTGTGATGTGCACATATCGACTACAAAGTTGTTTTTCCCCCCTGGCAGGAGGCCAGAGAAGGCCTTTAAGTTGACTTAGAAGWGGCCCTCTGAAGGATCTCAGTATTCTGAGAGCATCCAGCGATAGTTGCTGCTACTCTCYACTGCACTCACTTTTAGATAAGTGGGCAGAAGGAAATGTAAATGCACTACATCACAACGGCCTCTGGGGGTCTGTGACCTGTTCATCATTACCAGTTCTTCTAAGTYCTCAAGTTGTTCACCCCCTTTCAGGTCATGGTAGAGATGTTTGTTGCATATTATCTTTATGAATGATAATGTGCAAGAATGAATAATGTATGAGATGGTTGGGCTTATACATATACAGTATGTGAGGCGAAATTTTGACTTCAGGGAGACACATTTACAAAGCTTTCACTTTTCATCTATCATAATAAAAACTCTGAGGTCATAGGTCAGACCATTTTGGGATAAATCCGTCTATTTTCCAGCTGTTCATAACCCTTCCCTGAAACAAGAAGCAAAAACCAACATGAAAATATGACAACTTGACTCTACYATGCTTTATTTCCCAGGGTGGGAGAACGTGTACGGTTTTGACATGACGTGTATTCGTAATGTGGCTATGAAGGAGCCCCTGGTGGACGTGGTGGACCCCAAACAGGTGGTGACCAACTCTTGCTTGGTGAAGGTCAGTTTTGCAAACTGTGGGCTAATTACTGGAGTAATTAAAATGTCATGTAAAAGTTAAACTGAGAAGCATTTCGAGAGGGGAAAAAAAAGTTGATTGTGATTTTTTTTTTTCACAATTCCACAAAACAATTTGCAGTAATTAGCGAATATTACAGGAGCATCATTACGGACGTTGCAAGTATATTGTCACGCTCAGGCCATCAGTTCTTTATTGTGTCATTGTTAATAATTAGCTGATAGAATAACAAGCTATAAAAATGTTATTTCTATGAATTAGATTTCACTTCTGACTCAAGAATTGCATGAAAAATCTCCTTCCTCACAGGAATCTTTTTTCTTTTTTTTTCCTTTTTTTACATAAAACAAATAAAAAATAAAAATCTGTTAATTTGTTTGAGCAAAAATCTTAACTCCAGAACAAATTTTAATGAAACTTTCAGAAAAGTAACCACTGGGTTGATCATTACAAACAAAATGT
>NW_013952409.1:5730833-5751672 GCF_001266775.1 Austrofundulus limnaeus | reverse complement strand
TACGAACCCTTTGTACGAACAAAAGTAAGAGAAATTTAGGATAAGAATACGAACATGTTCTTGCATGAGGCCCGTTGTTATTTTTGAGGTTTGACCAAAATGGCTACAGTTCCTTTATTTCTCAATGAAAGATGAGCTTAATCTAAAACTCAGTTTGCGTTCTTTCAAGGAAGGCCTTTAAATATTTCTGAACCTGCACCAGGTTGTGCTTCCGGTCTGCTGAATTTGTGTTATGATCTCAAACTATTTTTGCAACACAGAAATTATTGTAGAACATTAAGTAACAAAAATACAAAAAAAGAGAAAGTTCTAATCTGTTAAATGGGAAGTGATCATTCTGCATTTATTTTTACCTAAAAAACAGTTTTGGATTGATTTTTGAAGTAAAGCTAACACGTAACAGTTCACAGCCAATCAATGACATTATCTGCTCGGTGAACATGCTGTGTGGCTCTGCAGGAATGAGTTTGACCTTGATGTGTGGCGGCCTCTCGCTGTGTGAATTACACTCATCAGGCTGTTGTGCCATGCATGACAATGGCAGCCTGTCTAGTCCCCCTGATTGTGCAGCGCGTCATAACGACCTTCTAATGGCTGCCACTGATTGCAGGGTTCTGTCCCGTTTCACCTCGGTCCTGGTGGAACATTTGGTGCGAGTCGTACCTTGACCTTTCCATCAAGGATCGTTTTGGTTTTTTGACAAACAAAACTAAAAAAAATGAGAGTTAAAAGAGGGTTTGAATAATGATCTGTGTTTGGATCTTGTGATAAATCCTCACAGCAGTGATTCCCCGCTGGGTAACTACACACAGCAAAAATGCCAGTATTAATTTAACACCCACAGTGTTAATTTTAACACCAACAAAGTGTCTATATGTGTCCCTACTAAGTGGTGTTAAAATAACATTTGTGAAAGTGTTGAATTTTAACAGTCATTTTTTTTGTAAATTTAACACCAACCAGTGTTTAATACTCAACAATTCTTGGTGTCGCAGTAACATAAAAATAGTGTTAGTGTTAAAATATAGTGTTAAAAGTAACACCAGCCAGTGTTAAATATTCAACAATACTGGGTGTCATATTAACATAAAATAGTGTTAGTGTTAAAATATAGTGTTAAAAGTAACACCAGCCAGTGTTAAATATTCAACAATACTGGGTGTCATGTTCAACAGTGTTAAAACKAAGTGTTAAAAGTATCACCAGAGTATTATTAAAGGAAAMTGGGGTGTTTGAAACATTAACAYACACTACAAGGTATCWATACACCATGAAATTGAGKGTYTAAATTTAACAATCAGAGTAAATATCAAACTCTCTGTACTGTTGCATTTATACTACTCAGTAGTTGGCAGAAAAGTATAATGGAGTCACTCTTCACACACCAGGACATACCTCTGACTCATGGTGTCGATTTTTGGCCAAAAACACAAACTCAAAGTTGAACAACTTCATCAAACTGAACAAGAAATCTAACCAGAACAACTAATTTTTACTATCATGAACTTCTTTAACAGTCATAAACATGCAAAAACATCATTTCTGCAAGATTTCTCAGCAAGGAATGTTGGGTAAATGCTGGTCTGTCTGACATGAGGTGGAAAAGGGCGGGGCTTTTCAGAAAACTGCTTTCAACACTGCATGGTGTCATATAACAACACTGTTTAGTGTTATATAAGACTTATCTGTGGGCGGAGCTTATTTAACACTGTCCAGTGTTGAGAAAACATTGAGGAAATCAACGCTGTGAATTAACAACAACACTGAGTGTGAGTGTACTCAGAAAGTGTTAAAATAACACTAGGGGGTGTTAAATTAACACCCAAAAGTTTAACACTGAAATTTTAACACTCCAAAGGAAAACTAAGAAAATGGTGCGCTGTCTTCAAATGGATTTCCAAATTACTTCATTCAAGTTACAGCTGAGCAGTTTCCAAACAGGATCTTCTATTATTACAATGCTTAAAACMGCGCAGCAATATTTGGACAGGATCATTAATAAGTAAAGTAGTGAACAACATTAAAACATATTCTCCCATTAGTTTGCCTTTAGAGTAATAATTACTGCAGTGTAAACACTGTGGTAGATTATAAAATGTAAAATCTTACTTTGAGAAGTTTTTACTGCGTAAATCAGAGGATTTTTATTTTTAGATTAGAACAGCAGGGTTGATTGTTTTCAGCTGAAATCCAACATAAGGTTCAGTCCTCCACAACAAATGTTGCATCTGGTACCAAAACCCAACAAGCCTGCAGTAAATCTCTATAGATAGTGATGACACATGAGAAAAAGACTGAGCTATGTGATCTGTGTGCAGCGAATGCTTTCACATGAACAGTAATGAATAATTATGTTACGTATGTGAGCTAATGTAGCGTGGAGCTGCTCACACAACAGTAAATCAGAATGTATAAGCAGATGTTCTTTACATAAGATCTATTAAAAAGGCTTTTGCAGACTTGAGTTCTTGCACTAAATATAAAAACACATAAATCCTGAGGCGTGATGCGAGCAGTAACTTCATTTATCCTGCACAAGTGTCACYGGCCTCCTTCCATCTTTGGCACAGACTCAAGAGCTTTAACTTGTAYCTACACTGTTTTATACATACAGTARATAAAAAGAAGCACACCCACATCCATCTTTTGACATTATACACAATGCTTCACAACGGTTTGCATGAAAATGAATAAAATTGCCTTTTATTTTTAACAATGGATTACTTATTCCAGTCTGTACCTTTTCAGGAGGTGGACCTCTACACYGTGAAGCCAGACGACCTCTCGTTTACCTCCCCTTTCTGCTTGCAAATCCAGAGGAACGACTACGTCCACGCTCTGATTACTTACTTCAACATAGAGTTCACTAAGTGTCACAAGAAGACTGGATTTTCCACAGGTAAGACCTCACACCTGCTCCTCCCAGCTTCCTGTGCAGGGTCATGTGACCAATAAGGAAGCAGCTTGTAAACATTGGAAGTTCAGTTATTATGGTAAAAAAAAAACTAAGTTTTTAAGCAAAGAAATGAGAGAAGTGTTCATTTCTAATAAACYTTTCAAGCAATATTGGTTATTGTAACATGCGAGTCTTTGCAATTTTTATATGCATTAAACACGAAGCAGCTATAACTAGTAAGAAACCATTTTTTTCTCCTAAAGATCTGAAATCTAGTATATTTWTGAAAGGACAAAACTGAAAGTATAAAGCTCAAGTAGTCTAGGTGTTTTGAGCTTACATTACTGATAGTTGTTTTATCTGATTGTCACTGTGTTTCGTGTCAACTATAGACTCATTTATTGCTGGTTATTTTGCTAACAAATCCCAGACTGTAATCTGCTCACAGATACACTTACACAGAAATCTCTCTCATATCACTGGTTCTAAGCTTTTACTTGTATTCATAAAAAAAACTGTCACAGGATTTAAGATCAGATAAATTAGCATGAGTCAAACATTCAGAGTGGTGCTGGTTGGCAGGAAGTCAAAACAGTGTTAGACTGACCTCTAGTGGTTCTTCAGCAAAAATCTTATTGATACATTAAATCAAAACGAATCAATTGGCTATTTTTTTTTGTTAAATGAACACTCAGATTATCCTTCATTCATCAAACATCACATCCTGACTTAAACACAAAGATGCATTGTGTTGTTTCCAAACAACATCTRCTCTCCTCCTCACTCTCCTATTGATCTTTCTTTAAGTTTGCCTTTTAAGCCCATGTTCTCCAGTGTCAGAGCTGACCATTCACCTGCCAACTTTAAGATCCAACTCAAACTTGCCAATTCGGAGACTTAGTGCAGCTCCAAAATCCTGAAAGCGAACCGTATCAGATGCACGCAGACTTTTAACCTCAGGGAAACTGACGAGCGTAGGTCAGAGATTTCATTTCACGGCCATCAGAAGAAACGGCTCGTCGTCTGCAGCATTAGCATAAGAAGCAGAGCTACTTGGAGTCTTTATTGAACTTTGTCCAAAATATAAGTGAGCCAGGCCTCTCTGGCAGCCAAACTGACTGACAGGTTTATTTAAAAATGTACAAAAGGCTTGTCTAAAAAAATAAAACGAAAATAAAAGACCAAGCTGCTCCCGATTCTTCTTGGAGCATCGTGCATTTTTGGCCACCAGTCACTGTTTATTAAAAATATCTACAAAATGATTTATTTTTTAAATAAATAAGTATAAATACCAAAGACTGCTGTGAATGTGCCTTCGTTTGTGTGAACTCCAGCTCCAGATGCTCCATACACCCACTGGAAGCAGACCGTGTTTTACCTGGAGGATTACTTAACGGTGCGACGAGGAGAAGAGATCACCGGCACCGTTGCGATGAAGCCCAATGAGAAAAATATTGTGAGTATTCCATCTAAAGCAGGGGTGCCCAAACGTTTTCCCCYAGAGGGCCAAAATYCAAATCTATCCAGAGCTGTGGGCCAAATGTAGTAATACATGAAATACAAATACTTTTGTAAGCAAAGTCTTTTATTTTTAATGATTAAGCTGTGCAATGGCCCTCTTATGTTTTAGTCTGTGCACTTGGAGAAAGTCTGCCAGATGCTCAAGTAGCAAAGGCTCATGGGACATTTCATAAATTGATAAAATATGAGTTTTTGTGGCCTTATAAAGTGTGAAAATCTACATGTCAATCAATCAATCAATAACTTTATTTTTGGTAAATATTTCACATTAAACACGTTGGGTTAAATCTGATCTAAATATTTCTTGTTGTCATTTCATGTTTCATGTTTAATCCTATTAAATCAAAGATAAAGTCAGCACCATGAATGAAAACTACCTTCACTACAGCTCTTTTYTATAGTCATTTGACCAATGGAAATACTGTGTTAGGATAACAGGTTACAACCTTGTAACTTTGGCAACTGTTGGTAATCTAATGGCTTGGTGGGCCAAATTTGGCCCGCGGGCCCCACTTTGGGCTCCTCTGATCTAAAGTAATCACTGCTCGCATTAGATCATTCGTCATCCGTCCACGATTTATTCCCCTCACAATCTGCCCACAGCAGATTGTTTTCCTCTCAGAGCTGCGGCCAAACAGACAGCTGCGCTGCAGAGAGTTGAACAAACAACAGATTCTACTGTTGATCCTGCCGAGCGTCCTCCCCTCCTCCCTGAGGGGACGGAGAAGCACTGTTTGCTTTTCTCTCGCTGTCCGACACAAACGCCGCGTTTACCTCGCACCGCGTCCCGCTGTCAGGTCAAAATGAAACGTCTGATTGCTCTCGCGCTGTTTTCTCGCTCTCTGATGTGCGTTTGATCAATTCTTGTCTCGATTTTAACTGAAAACCATCTTTTTTCTCTCTCTCTCTCCCTCCCCAATTCGCTGAACCGCAGCGCGACTTGGACTTTACTTTTGAACTGGATTTCAAAGGGCAGCTCTGTGAAGCGGCGATATCTCACGACTACAAGATGCGTTAAGTTGGATGGTTGGAGTCCTGAGCGCCACGGGGAGGCTGAGACGGATGGATATAAGGGGGTCCAAAAAAAAAAAAAAAGCCAAAGATTAGACAGAGATGACCCTGTTGATTAATACTGTCACTTCCCTGCAGAATGATTAGGATGTCACTCTTCCAGACTGTTAAACCAGTAACTCTGAATGTAACACCCAACTTGTCCCAAACATTTTCTAATGAATGTTCCKGATGATTGACACACCATGTTTTATTCAGCACTGAGGGTTTTCACAACATTCAAAACTATTTAAAAAAGATGAAATGTAACCCATCATATAGGAATGAGGATTAAATTAAATTTGATCAAAATAAACTAATCACATTTACAGATTCCTGGCTTTAAAAAATACATTTTGATCATTCTGATATAAGCAGATCCAGAGACAGTTGGTTACAATGATACGTTAATATTTGGTCTGAATCCTAATTTTATGTAATTTTAATGAATGTGTTGTCATGAATGACRGTATATCATAAAGAGGAAACCTCAAATAGTGTTTGAAAAGTGAGATTTCCCAGTTGGAAAGAAACAAAAGCTTTGCTTGCTCCAACATTCCACGTTAAGGCGTTTTTTCCTCAAAATCAGGTTTTTTGTTGCTAAGGCTCAAAATAAGTGCTTATTTTTTTTTCTTTTTATGATTATATTTCAGACAGTTCATTCAGAAGATAAAGTATTTCTTTGTTATATTTTGTCAAAATGCAGTTTTGATCAGATAACCTWTTTCTCCGCATCCCATTTTTAGACTTAATCCTCATTTCAATATGATGGGTCACAAATAACCATTTTATTTATTATATTTTGGAGTGATCACATTCATACCAACTTCATTTAGACTTAATTATATTATGTACTGTATTAAATGGACTGAAACCGTTTTCGAAGTGTGAGTTTAGAAATCAAGAGGAATTKAAGTGAACATRACAGCCAAGGATAAACAAATGTACAGTATYATAGGTCATCTTTTTAAATCATCATTATACTGTTTGTTTTGTGCAATATAAATTTACTGAGGCRCAGACTGTTGCACAGCTTAAAAATCTGTTGTTTCAGTTTGAGCTGCGATGTTTACAGGTCAGTAACATTTATCCAATAAGCCACGATCAAGTGCCCCGTGTTCCGGTTCTGCATTGATTGTTATGGTTTCATTAAAACACTTGTTTTTAGTGTAGGTAGATCTGACTCGAAATAGCGTCGAGTTATTTAGGTTTAACCTGAGTTTAAATTAGGATTTCAGAGGAACARGTGGAATTAGGTCAAATAAATAGAAAGCACAAACTAAGTAAGAACTTGCTTAATTTCTGTASAAATGCATCAGAATGAAACTATATCAAGTTTGCTGTAGAATGTARACAGGTTAGATGAAAAGTAATGAAATATGGGATTCAAAACCACATTTTACTGCATTAGGGCACTGCAGCAACAAAACCAACAATTCCCCACATTTTAATTTGTTTTAGATTATGTGAAAACAGCTGCATGGATTCAAAGARCTACATGTTACATTATGTACACATTACTTTTATTTCAATTCACATTTATATAAAGACAATAAAGAGGTGAAAAATACAAGTAGTAGTGAAGCACCATTAGTGACCAACAAATAAAATAAGTTACATTTTATTTTCTTTTTACCAATTCCAGTCGATTTTCTTAAACCGATTACAGAAAAAAGTGTAATTTTCATAAAATACTTGGCATCATGACAGATCAGGGTGATACAAAACATTTATTCTAACCTTTGAGCTCCGATTAAAAACGACATCAAACCTGATCGAACGCTCCGGCTAATTATTCTGCTTCATCCAAAAGGAACCAACTACAGAAACAAAACAAAACTTTATATACACATGGCCACACAATATTATCCATTAAAAGTACTTCTATACATTGTTGCGTGCTACTTTTTTAATAATGCATTGTTACTTTCCTGTGTAACAAATGTCACAATTCTTCAAGTTCAATTAACATGTCAACTAAAACTGACCATTACTTAAGTTTTACGATTTAATACAAGAAACTGGTTTTGTTTTGTCTACATATATGTACAGAAAGTGAAATAAGATTTAAAAACTAACAAACTTTACAATTAATATTAATGTCACATAAAATGGCACAAAARGAATAGGTAAAGGCCTCTGCAGGCTGAATAAATAGTTGTAATAATTGTTCGAGTTTGAGTGAAGAAACTATAGTAGATTTTTTTTAAGGAAGTAAAATTGTTGAATTTGAGTCAAACGTACCGTTTAATTTTGTAAATTGTTGGTTACTTGTCTGTTTATTATTTGATGCCCTCATATTGATAGAAGCTTTTAAAAAGTGCAGATWACATCTGGAAGATGATTTTCATTAGAGTTAAAGAAAAGGAGAACAAAGAAGAGTTGTGCAGACATAATAATGTGTTTCCACAGGTATGTGTGCTGACATGATCACGTATGGTAACTTGGTAAAGAGTAGTGTTACGTTGTTACTGTACTCCAAGTGTTCATCGTTTAGCAGCAGGACCCCTTCTTTGAGGGGTTACTGACCAGTTTGATGGTCTTCTCTTTCTCTCGGTCCTCCTGGTCTTTCAGAATTCTGAAAACAGAATAATTAAATAAAACATCTGGCAAAAACACTGAGGTTGTCAATATTTCTCTGTCTGTCCTCTTTGATTTTTGTCTTGACGTGCAGGTTTTGAGCCAGGCTGTCTATTTGGCAAGAGATCAAGTTTAATGTTGCATTATTTGTTCTGCAATGAGCAATAAAAAATAGATAAAAACATACTAAATAGTCATTTAATCTAAAAAAAATTGCCATTGGTAAAATCACATTCACTCAAGGATTAAGAGCAAGTAAGAAGATCAAATGGCAAACAGGAAGCACTACAAACAGGAGCCAACYTTTAAACTAATAATTAACTACAATTGCTTCTTCTTTTAATCCAAAACAAACTGAGTTTTTGGGTTTTAATTTAATTTTAAAGCACTTTAACTCACCTGGCCATAGACACCATAGATTCCAGTACATTGCATCCAGAGCATGCACTGCATTCATAGAAGATCATCTGACAGTTCTTTAAAAAAATTCAAAAGGAGGAGATGTTGACAAAAGAAAAAAGCCAGATAAAGAAAATGATACCGTTAGCCCTCGTGGTACAATCCAGAAATATTTAATAATTCACATGTAATACCCAGTTATGTAGCTGGTTCCATTTATTTATAGAAACCAACACTCTGTTGATCTGAAGAAAAAAAGCAAACCTTGGCTAATCTTTCACCCACTTCCTTCTGAACTTCTCTCTCAGTTTCTTTGTCTGTTTTGTTTCCCAAAAGCATGATGGGTATGTCCTCACCTGCACTTTCCTGCAAAAGATTTAACAAAAATAAATAAATAAAATTAAAAAAAAAAATCAGAACACATCGAAGGAAAGTGATTTTTTTAAGTAGTCATAAAAGTGGACAATAATTTCTTTGTTTCGCAGAACAAATATTGTTGCTTTATAGTTTGTATTTGAATCTGAGGGAAAAGACAAACAAAATAACATCTACGAGTGCCTCCAGCAGAGTTTATTATCGTCGTACCTTGACACTCGTCAGCCACTGTCTGACAGCTGTGAAACTTTCCTGAGAGGTTATTTCGTACATCACAATCACACCATCAGCTTTGCGAAAAAACTGCTTGGTGATGCTTCGATACCTGCGGGAAGGAGAGGGAAAATGTGGAGTAAAGGCAACGAGTTGTTACACTGTATTTTGTTTGTGCGCTTTAATCTCACCGCTCCTGTCCTGCTGTATCCCACATCTGCAGCGCCACCTTGCTGTTGTCCACAGTTATTGTTTTGACACTGTAGTCTATACCTGTTTGCAAAGATTAAAAGACAAGAAAGTGCAGCCATTTATTTGCTGATAATCAATACGACTGTAACTGTGCATAATTCCAGTTATATTTTAAAATGATAAGTTGTGCAAAAAAGTGCTACGCTGGCACATACCGACAGTGGCTGAAGTGCCTGAGTGGAAGCGGTCATCACAGAACCTTTGAAGGAGCGAGGTCTTTCCAACACTGGAGTTCCCCACCAGGATGATCTTGAAGAGGCGATCGGGTGCAGAGGGACCACTTTCCTCCTGAACAAACAGCAAACACAGGAGAAGTCAACCTACCGTCTTATTTGTTTGAACTTTATGTTACGGACATAAATCACAGAATTACAACTACAGGTCTTCAGATCTGACATTCATGTGGTTTATAACTAGGGGTGCAACGATACAGAAAACTCATGGTTCAGTTCAATACTTTAGTCTCACGGTTCAACATTTTTTCATTACAAAAAAAAAAAAGAAATTTCCATGCCCTTCTTAACTTCTAATTTATTGAAATTAATTATGAACATTTGTTTAACTTCAGAAGTAGAGTTTTTAAATTAAATGTTGCTGAAACAGGAAGTTTCTCAGTGGATCTGTGCTCGACAGTGCAGCCTAGYTGGAGTAGTCGAACACAGATCCTCTGATCCTTCAACACAGAGCATCTTCAGAAGACACGTTGATGAAGTAAATTTTAAAAATCTGTATTGTTCGATACAAGTGTGTATTGAACGGTTCGATACAGATACATGTATTGTTGCACCCCTTTTTCTAACGGTTTTTCTTTTCTTACATTTATGCTGGTTTCTTTGCCAACAGGTTGACCTCTTGGAGATGTTGGAATCTGTGTTTCCTCCYCACTGTTTGCTGACTGTTGCTGATGGGAAAGTGATGTCTTACGATAATTTGTCACAAAGTCTGTATTATCTTCATTGTCTGAGTCCTCCCCTCCTTCAGTACACTTTTGAAGTGGATTCTGGGCCTGAGAGCCATTCAGTAAATGGGGGAGGTGGTCTTCCTCAATTGAAATGATCCTTCGGAGGTGRCCGCTGGCCTCTGCTGGGAAAGACGACTGGTATGTCCCATTAATGAAGCTCAGCCTCCTAGAGATGGAGGTCAGCTCCTCTTCAGCTTCACTATAAATACAAAGACAAATCAATGTGATGGGGTGATAATGTCATGTACCTGCAACACTTTTTGAAACAATGTTGACCTTTGGATCAGTTCTTTACAGTTTACCTCTTGAAGACATCTGGGGTTGAGTGTTTCACACCATCAATGGYAAGCCTCTGCTTCAAAGCTGGTGTTTTATTATTCTTTGGTTTCTACAAAGTAAAATAATATATACTTAATATCGATTAATGTTAACCTAAGATAAAGGAATACATTTCTTACAAATTAAATATATTTGTGAAGTTCTAAAACAATGTGGAAAAACTTTCATTTTTCAGTAAACATGATAAACATAAACACACCTGATAGCACATGTCTCTTTCATCTCGCAAATGTTTGTTCATTTCTCTGGAGAAAATAAAGGAGATAAAGAAAATTAAAATTTTAAATCAGCTTGTTTGATACAATTTTTGATATGCAAGCTTGGTTTCCAACTAAGTTACCTTAGCAGCAATAAGACAAACACTAGAATATTTTTATAGAATGTTATTTGTAGAGAGCCATTAATGTTGGATATATAGCTTATTGAAGACCCAGTGTCCAAAATTTTGGAGAATAAAGGTAGTCATAAATCTTTGCAGTCAATAAAACAATTTGCCTTTAGCACACGTGTGTGTTCTTTTATGAAAAATGTTGCCTTGTTTTTCTTCACTTAGTTTGRTTCTTCATAGCTCTTTCTATAAAAATGTAAAAAAAATACATGGATATTACWGGAGAGAAAAATGTGGATATAAAAGCTTAAACTATTAAAAAATAAATCCCTTCTTTGTATCTCTAAATGCAAGTCAAATAGGCATGTTGTGTGTGGAAAGGAGATSTTAATCACCTCATATAAGAATCATAAACTCATCTGAAACACTTTATATTTGTGTCTCCTTAATAAGCATTTACTGAATTCTAAACATCCTCAAGAGCAGACTGGGAACCTTTGAGAGAACCAACATCCAAAGTAACCTTTTACAGGTTGTGCTGAGATACACTTTCTTGCAATATTCTGCCCTAATTTAAAATCAATATCCAGCTGACTGATAAAATGTCATCAGCAATGAAACGAGTTTAAAGTTTGACTGGTGATCAAATGACAGAATTACAACCTTTAAACATCGGACATTATGTTCTGTCACCCAGCTTCTTTCAGTTTTGTTACGATTTTCAATTAAAGCTGACAAGACATTTTAAGCCAAACGTACTGAAGCACAAAAGCTGAAGGGCAAGAAAGTGTGTGAAATGATCAAAATGACATGAAGCACAGACATCGATCCCTCTGGATCACTGCACTGTTATGAGATGAAAATTCATTTTCCACATCATCACTGGAGACATTCTAGGTTTTATAACTGATTTAAGCCACTAATAGAGAAGTGACCTTGGCATTCTATTTTGCCTGATTTTTTTTTCTAACAGGAATTTTTATTTAACTTGCAGTAGATGCAACAGAAAAAACAATATCAAACTTCCATTATTTGATTGRTGTGTATTGACTTATATTTTTATCAAGCCAACAGAAATGCTGCAAAATGTTTTTATTGAGACGCACCTTAACAGGTCCAACTGTTTCAGAAGACTTGCTCGCTCCCTCTGCAGTCCCTCAGTAAGCCTGTATATCTCCCTGTTTAAAACAGTAASCAGTCATGACACAATGTGTGGTTTAAAGTCCATTTTGTGCTTATTCTTTTAACAAACACACCTTCTGCTGTCCGCACTTTTTTTAAAAGAAATATGAAGGAAATTACCATAAATAAAAGATGAGCACAGGTTCTCCTCTGTTGGAGCTCAAAATGAGTCTCTTTTGTTCTGGTTAGCCACTTTTGGCTAACACAGGCTACACTACGGTCTGCTGACAACTTTCTGCAGCCAAGTTTATTCATTGCAAATCAAGTACTGGYACTGACTCTAAAACACATTTACTATAAAGCCTAATTTCAAAATCCAATATGGTTTTTAAATGATTGGAAACACGGCTACTCAAGATTCGTTTTGTTTTCTTTATAATATTGTATCGCTCACATTTCCTTCTCTTCATAAAGTCGTGTGGACTCTTCCTGCAGTAGGCTCAGCTGCTCCTGAGTCAGAGTCAGTTCTTGGCTGACYAGCTCCAGCTCTCGAGCCAACTCATCGTTTGTCTGTTTCAGCTTCACATTCTCCACTCTGGTCACATGTTGCTCACTATGAAGTTCCTGGCACTGACACTCCAACTGGAAACAGATAAGTGGTAAAAACAAAAGAATTATATATGCCGTATACACCCCTGTAAAAAAGTATTGGAAGGGTGAAATCTTTTATTACTTTTGTTGTTGACTGAAAACATTTGGGTTTGACATGAAAAGATGAATTTGAGATGAGAGAAACATTTCAACTTTTATTTCTAGGTGTTTACTTCTGGATTGAAAACATAACTTACAAAAATAGAACTGTATTTGATGGATAATCTAATTTTTAGGTGGGCAAAGGTATTGGAGCATGTAACTGATGGGTGTTTTTTATTGCTCAGGTGTCCTATTATGCTGCTTATGCCAACAATAATTAGTTTAATGTCTACTCCCAGTTTCAGATTTGGGTTTTGCCTGTGCAGACTGAAAGAAGAAAAGCAGTGAGCTGTCTAAATATATATATATATATATATATATATATAAACAACACAAAAACAGGGGCCACAACCAGTCCAACATTTAGAAAGCTCTGAAGAAGAAAGTTTGTTGGTTTACTACATAATAAACGTCAAACAGAAAGACCAAGGAAAACATCAGAAGCTGGAAACAGAAACTTGTTGTGCACTTCTGGGAAAATAAAAAAATAAAGTCTTAAACTACAGAGATGAGCCTCAAATGTTTTGGGTGAATGTTTTATGGACTGATGGAACAAACATTAATATCAACCGAAGTGATGGAAAGGCTAAAGAACATTTTAAAGTCTACAGAAACATCTTGTCTGCAAGTTTAAAGAAAGATGCAACCAAACTAACAGATCAACACGGATCGAACAACAAAGTAATTCATCAAGGGCAGGAAGTGGAAGCTTGTAGGCTGACAGTTAATCTCTGGTTTTAAACCCTATAAAGCTGTGTTTTACCTGCTAAGGTGGAGACTGCAGTGACTCACTGCCTCCTCTAAAACAAACAGCAGGTGAAAGAGATGGTTGTGAAGCCTGGAAAAGCATCACAAAGGAAGGTGATGTCCCTGAGTCACAGGTTTGATGATATTTACATCAATTTGTTCCAAGAGTTTTGCTCACCTAAAATGAGGTTTTCTATTACAAATAGTTATCTTCTACATATGTATCCAATCCAGTTGGAAACACCTGGAAATTAAAGATAAAATGTTGCATCTTTGGTGTTAAACTGAAATATTTACAGTCTATAGTAAAAACAAAGGAAGTAGTCACACTGTTCCAATACTTTTAGAGAAAAGGATGCATTAGTACAGCAGAATACTGGGCTCAGCTCCATCACTGTTATGCTACTTTTATGGSTAAGTTGATGGTTAAAAAGTGCTACATCACTTCTCTGTCATCCTGTTTAATGTGTCTGTTTGTTGCTCAGACAGCTGAGTTTGTTTAAGGGATCACTGACAAAGAAAATGGATGTTCTGTCGTCTTTCCTTTCGACTGAAAATAAAAATGCATCCTGGGAGAAATGAGTCTAAAAGTTCCCACTCACCCGTCTCTGTTTTTGGAAGAGCTGGTCTACCTCCTTCTCCTTACAGGACAGCTGCAGCTCCAGGTCTTTACTCTGAGACAGAAATCGCTCATAGTCCTTGAGCAGTTTGCAAAGTTAGATGAAAATGTCAAATAAAAGATTTGAGAAAGTGAAGAAAGATGGTTGTATTTAGGGAAAATCTCAGTAGCTGCTTTTTAAAATTTTTGTTTTACCTGCAGTACAATCCTGTCTTTTTCGCTTTTTATTTGTTGCTCCATTTCTTCATACAGGCGTTGGATTTCATCATCATGTGTTGCGGCTTTCCTTTAATGCAACATCCAGATATGGTGATATGACATCAGGGAGATAATGTTACTGACAAACGACCACACAGAAAATACATATTTAATGTGTCAATGTTGCAATCCTTTAAAAAAAAGTTTCAATTTTCCAAATGAACTCAATGTAACAAAGAAAGTTGCTCACAGACCTTTTGAGAGCACTTTCCATCTCCCTCTTTTCCTGGTTGGCCTCCATGATTTGTGATGTCACTCTGGCCAGAAAGTGCTCAAACGTTGACAGAAGCTGTGGTTCGTCCCGCCGGAGCTGGGCCCACAGATCGCGCACCTCAGCAGGACTGGTTTAGTATCGGGAGATATTTTAAACAAAATGTGTAAAAAAACCAACTAGCATTTTCTGTGAGTTTTTAAAAGTAATTTAGCAAAAACCTGAAATATAGAAAAAAAAATCTAAACGAAAAATAAGTAGGTCCTCTGGATGGGTTCTTCTTTAGTGAAACGTTTCGTCTCTACTCCAAGAGACTTCTTCAGTCTGATGAGTTTCAGGTGAACTCAGCTTTATAAGCACTGCCTCCACATGGACGAACAGGTTAGTCACATGCAAAAGAGGGTCATCGCCTAACAATAGGCTTGATTAGCTTTATTGTTCATAGAGGCTGACCCGTGTCGTGTTATGTGAATGTAGTGAATGCAAGCGGGGGTTCAACATCCCGTTGTTTTGTCCCTCTCTCCCTCTTTATGTTGGTATCATTGGCCTATTGTTAGGCGATGGCCCTCTTTTGCATGTGACTAACCTGTTCACTAAAGAAGAACCCATCCAGAGGACCTACTTATTTTTTTCTTTTTGATTTTTTTCTACCTGGATTAATGAGAAGCATCAGGACATAGAAAAAAATGGTTTTAATATGGGATTAAAAACATAATGCTTGTGATTTGTTCCAATTATGAAACATCACAAAAGGAAAGTCAATGCATAAAAAAGGAAAGTCAATGCATAAAAAAGGTAAGTCAATGCATAAAATCAGAATCTTCAAATCAAAATAAAACTATAGTTGAAAACATAAATTGTTCAGCAGCTCACACAGAAGCAAGTTGTTTTAAATTGAATAGTTTCACTAATTAAATACTTTAAAATTATACTTGCTGTGTTCTGTTACAAAAGCAAATGTAGTGTGTCTAATTTAAGTAATATTACAAAAATCCATGGTACTTTTTGMAAAATAAATTAGACAAATTTAGACAAAATAAATATGTGTTTAAAAAACTGTCATCCTCCCTCTTCAGGTCTTACTAGGCAGAGGACATCAGTACTGTGTTAGAATCCACCGRCACTGCACTACAGTCAAATAAGACTAATTCATTATAAAAATTAAAAAAAATCAGTGAAGGGCTGCATTAAAAACTGGGCTATTTTAAATAAAATATAACAAATGACTATATTTAACAATACATTTTAATGTTTGAAATGCACCTGTATTAAAAATTTTAAGCAAACAGCTATTTAAAATGGAACACAAAAATAATTCTCAGAAAAGTAGCAGAGAAAGGCTTTTTTATTCAGTTTTTATTAGCTTTCACACCCGATTCCCAGCTGAGTTATGAAAAATGTATTGCAGACTTAAAAAAAACCTCTGACAAGGTGCATAAAGATATAAAACAGACCTTACAACACAAGCTAGTACTACAAGGACACAAACAGCACTCACTTTTCAAAAATGCTATTGGCTCCGAGGTTGTCCATAAGCATGCAGAAGTGCTTTTCTTCCTCGCTCTTGTCTTCATCTTCATCTGCCTTTGGCGCGTCCTCCTCCCACTGGGACTGGTAAAGGACTTCTGGCTGAGACTTACTGGGATTTTTCTCCCACATGCCTTCTTCTACAGAAATCCTCCGGCCAAACAGAAATACACCTTTAAAAAAAGAGAAAATGGAAAAAAGGGGAGCTTAGGTGCACAGAACAAACCCTGTTGATTGTAGTAAGGATGTTGAAATCTGAAGGGGGCAATAAAACCTACTAAAGCCTGAGGAGAACTCGTCGAGGGTGAGGTATCCATTACTGTCAGAGTCGAGGGTATCAAATACGTCCTCCAACTCCTCAGCACTAAGAGGAAGCTCACCATTTAGTCTCTGTTAAAACAGGACACAAATAGAACTGCTTTTAAACTAACTTTCAAGGCCGCTACCAATGGTGTAGCTATAACAACTGCTGCGATTTTTGTGCACTGGCAGTCATTTGCCTGAGAAAAATCTCCACTTGATTCTAGCATATACTGTATTTTTAAAGCTGTTAACAGAAATTTCGATCAGTCTCTTTTTGTTTTATTWGGAACAATGTTTAACAAACAGTGCTTGCTTGCATTTATGAAAGCATGCTGTATCATGAAGATGGAATTAGACATTGAGCATTTTGCAGAAACCAGGGCCTGTATTTYTCAAACTTCTTAGAGTGGAATTTTACATTTAAGTGTTTGAAGTTTCTTATATTTACTCCTACTCTCATGCTTAAGTGTAAAAGCAATTCATCTAAATTCTTGTCTAGTGAAGTTATTTTAGGATTGACACACTTATCTTGACATTTCTCAGAGAATATTCTTGAAGARGAAATCCGATGCAGTGATTGGTCCACGCTAGGGTTGGGCAATATTAGCAAAAAAATTAATCACGTTTAATTGGGGTAGCTAGCCGAWAACGATTAATTTGACGATTAATCCCCTGGTGTCCCTGGACACCCTTATGTCCCAGTCACATGACCAATTTAGTGGGTAAGATTTGCTCTTCGTAAAAATCTGTTCCAAGTTGTGCTATATGTCAAATTTAAAATTGTGTTGATACATAAATAAATACAGAACTTTAATTTCAATGTTCGTCATATTTGAAATGGAGAGGAGKACCGAGCGGACTGACCCGAGTAATCCCCAGTCAGTCTGCCTGGTGGCATTAATCGTATTAATCGTCAAGTGCCAAAAAGTAATCGATTAATGTTTTTCTGACGATTAATTGCACACGATACGATTATGCCCAACCCTAGTCCACGCCGTGGGTTTTGCAACAACGTCATCTAGGATCAACCTTGCGGCACAGCAAAGTGCTGCGAATCAGCTGTAAGACTGACACTCACACTTWACTTAAAGTGAGACTGAGTGCTCWCAGCATTTAGCTAAGAACTTTTTAAAACTTAAGTCCACTCTTAACAGRATTCTTWTAAGRAATTCTAAGAAGGTTGATAAAAARGGGCCCAGATTCCTCTGGAAAAAACACAAAACTTTAGTGTAATTTGAGTAATCTAACAATCCTTCATAAGACTTTCAASTTATTTGAGTATATTAATGTCACATTATTTTAAACTTGGTATACTTTCAAAAATAAGAAGTTATCAGTGAAGACCTAAGAGAATCTTAATAATAGCTTAAACAAACACTTTCATGCATGTTTATAAACCTTCCTGTCTTGGGGTTTGCATTTATTATAGCTCCTCTTTACTGAAAAGATTTACTSTAATTATAGTGACCAAATGAAACCATCCCAAAAACTTGACCGTGTCAAAATTCCCTCGACTCATTAAGTTAAGTCAACACAGACACACCTTTATAACCTGTTGGGTTTCCATACAGTGTTTACACTGCTGGAAGTGTTGACTGAAGCCACCCTTACAATCCAGGGCTGGGACACTAAAAGAATAACATCTYCTAAAGACTATCAGCTGTTCTTGTAAAAGTGTTATCTGTCCAAAACACATCCTTTATGTCAACACACAATAAACTTGTATCCTGTTAAGAGGTGCTGGTGTAAAATTAAAATCGTAAGAATGCACCAAAGATGACTGATACTGTCAAAAGATGCAGTTAGTTCCACATTTTAGTAGCGATATGTGCTATTAATTAAAATTTACTGTACTTCAGTTTAGATTGTCACATAAATAATGTCCAGGATAAATAAACAGCCCTCGTGTTTTTGAGCTCATTATGATGTAAAACTAATCAAAGCTTTATCTCTCTCTGGYTTTATCCTCCTTGAAGAGAGACCCTTGTTGTGCCTCAAAGGATTAGATGAATATCCAACAGGCGAGTGAATCTGCACAATAATGCATGTGGAGGGCTGTTTTGTGACTGAGCTTTTACATGGCCCTCTGTGTGTCAGTCTCTTTCATGTTGCTTTGGTAAGGTGCACATGTTATATCCATGTCCTGTTCAGCATCATGAGTAAGTGGACAGCACATCCCTGCATTGTGTTCTAGATGAATGATGAGAGGTGATCTCAA
Source organism: Austrofundulus limnaeus (assembly GCF_001266775.1). Classification (NCBI taxonomy): domain Eukaryota; kingdom Metazoa; phylum Chordata; class Actinopteri; order Cyprinodontiformes; family Rivulidae; genus Austrofundulus; species Austrofundulus limnaeus. The sequence continues at coordinate 5,733,000 of NW_013952409.1, read as the reverse complement.
CAAATTCATAACATGAACGTGATGTCTAGAGCATTATACATACATATAATATATAAATGTTTTTTAACATAAAAAGCAAGAAGTTATTGAAGTTAGAATTATTTAGGGATCTCTGTTCTGTTTGTAGTAGTATACCTTTTAAGGTTTGTTTTAATTTGKTTTTAATATTTTGAATTTAGGGTTTAAAGCATTTTGAATTCAGCTTACATTTGAAAAGCACTACAAAACTGAAACAAAAAAAAGTTAAAAATAACTGAATCCATGCAAAGAAACAAAGGAAGAACACATTTTAAAAACAARTGAATTTAAAACATCAGCATCCTCACCTGCATGTCCCGCCGGGTGATGAAACCCTTGTTTTCGATGTCGCACATCTGGAAGAACTCGTGGGTTTTCTCCAGGATGGTGTTCTGTCCCACATCCTTGTTCCCGCTCCTTTTCAGGTCACTCTCGTGTGCACTCTTTTTGTCGTTGCCCTCTTGCTTTTGCCATGCTTTTTTAGGTGAGGTATTGTCTTTGGTGTTGGCGGCGGCYGCAGGAAAAGCTGCCATGGTTTTTGGCGCGTGTATCAACAAAAAAAAAAAAGGAGTTTTTGTCCTTCACGTGAGCACGCTACGAGCTGAAGGAAGGAGGAAAGCGTGAGCAGAGATGTGGAGCTTCAGCCTGCTGCGCAGCCGAGGCTTTCATCAATGTCACCGACTGTCATGTCTTAGCAACCACCTCTTTAACTGGTAGATGAAACCTATGAGAGACATGAAGGAAGCGTGTTCAGTTACAGCTGCTTTTCCAATAAAAACAGGACTAAAGATAATGTTCCATTTAATATGATAGAAAAAGGTCATTTATGCAAAAAAGGTCATTTGTTGAAAACCTGAAACAACCTCTGCTCTTCTTGTTTCGATCAAGAGTAAAGTGCGCCCCACTGAAACTGATGTCATCTGACAAGTAAAGCTGAAAAAAAAAAGTTGTGGTTTATTGACCAATGTGAGTCATATCTGTGGCTGCTGTGCAAACGTATGCACCGGTTTGGAAGAATGCTTCTAACTCGTGTTCCACTGAAGTTTGCTTGATCAATTCATGAGCATCGTAAGGCGTGTGATGAACCATGCGATTGTAGATACTGTAATCAAGTACTGAAAATATTAAATCCAGGTACCCTCCACCCCTCCCCACTCTAATCTGAACACACAAAATGTAATTAAAAACAAACACGTTTAATCTAAAACAGTTTAACTATCTAACTATAAATGAGTGAAGTCGTTTCAAATCCGTTTCCAAACTTTGTATTTTTTTAATTATTCCTCAAGGCATATTTGACACTACTTTTTAAGATGAAACAATGCTTCCATTCCTCAATATGTCCCCTTTAGCATAAAAAATCTCGCATTTTGTAGTAAAAATTTTAAATTCAGCTGCAAACTGTCCATTTGAATATTGGAAGGCATTCGTGAGATAGCTGAGGCAGTAATGACTAGAATAAAAATGGATGGCCTGAAATGTGTCTGAATGCAAAAGCAAGTTTCAACTAAATTGAATTTTCCTAAAAGCAACCATTTATTTGCTGTAGCGACCAGCTTTGCATACATACCTTATCTGTTATAGGACTCGACACGTAGCTGCTGCTTGAGCTACAGCAGTGTAAAACAATGTGGGCGGAACCACAGACACACATTTAGCTCTAGCTCTGACCACAACAGGCTTTTGAGAAACACAGGTCATGTTTTTTTTTTAAGTTGTTTTTCTTCTCATAGGGCAAAGCCCACCACCAAAAAACAAGTACTGTAGAGCAGGGGTTCTCAAACCATTTGGGTCTGGGGACCCCTTACAAGGGTGAAAAAAAATTCCAGGGACCCCCTTACAAAACCCATGCTGTTTTAAAAGATAATTTATTGAAATTTTAACCCCTAAATGCCATGGGAATATAAATTTTTATTAAGTTGATTATGTTTGTTTTTTAGTTCATTGTTCTCCGTGCATTTTTAAAAATAAAAATCAAATTAACAGTTTAGTGAAATTTTTTGAGGACCCCCAAGATACCTGTCGCGGACCCCTGGGGGTCCAGGGACCCCAGTTTGAGAACCTCTGCTGTAGAGCTATACTTGTGTGTGCGTTTGGATGATCATCTTTGGCAAAATCTCAAAGAATTAGGAAAAACTTACATAATATA
>NW_013952409.1:5729090-5730414 GCF_001266775.1 Austrofundulus limnaeus | reverse complement strand
AGTGAATAAGTGTGACACATTTAGTATAGTGTCACATAGTGAATAAGTGTGACACATTTAGTATAGTGTCACATAGTGAATAAGTGACACACATTTAGTATAGTGTCACATAGTGAATAAGTGACACACATTTAGTATAGTGTCACATAGTGAATAAGTGACACACATTTAGTATAGTGTCACATAGTGAATAAGTGACACACATTTGAACAAAATGTGTGACCGCTTTCACCCTCAGCTGTTAACGATATGATCAATAACATTCATAGACCTCAGTTGGTGCTTCTAAATTTGGCCTATAAATTTGGCAAGTGCTAATCCACTAATAAATTTTTTGAATTAGCAAAAGCCCTAAAGCACTAATCAGGAAATTAGCTCCCCTATTAGTGGTTTAGTGTTTTAGGGGAACTGTACCCACCACTGAAAAACAAACAAACATGCACAATAAGTAAAAATTACACACCATAAAGTGCTTGCTATTTGTCTTGTTAAAAAAGGCTAAATGTGACAACAAAAATATTTACATTKTAAAAACGATGTCAACAGCTTTCACAATGTGACGAAAATACAAAAAAATATATATTCGGCGCTTGCTCCACCACATTTAGAAACTTCCTGTTACCTGTGGTCGTATTGTGTAAACAAACTTAAACTGCTCTTCTTTAAAACTGAAGTTGTTGTTACTTCCTTTGTCGTTACTTTCTGGAAGCTGTGCTGTGTTCCAGCACAGCTTCCAGAACGTAACCAGCTGTACTTTTTTTAGGCTAAAAGTGAGCATCGCGAGCCTAATTAACCACAATTAAAGTGCTCAGTGGAAGTTAAATTAAAGTAAACACGAGTAAATTAAAAGTTGTAGGAGTTTACTAACTTGCTCCGTGACGTTCGTGTCCGCTTCTTATTAAGTTCACAGTTTCCAGGTGGTGTCGCAGGTTTGAGCGCAGGAATGTGTCACACARCTCTAGAAGTGACGGAGGGCAAATTCGGTGGGCGGAGCTTCAGAGGACATCGGCGGTGTCCATAGCAACACGGACACGGAAGTCYATACAACTGCACGCGCTGCTCAGGAAAACAAGCAAGATTTTTATCTTTGCTTGTAGAATGAGGAAATAACCTGAAAAATAATTTCGACACATTTTAAAAGTAGAGATGCTTGATAAAATCTGGTTTWACGGGTGAAGCGGTGTGATAAAACTAAACTTGAGCATTTCCAAACATCTGCAGAAAACTAACATAAACAAAAATAAATATTAATCACACGTTCCTAGCACGGCTCACATATGTCTGCAGGAAATTTCACAAGCAACCTGTAATGATGCAACAGTTT
>NW_013952409.1:5725672-5727200 GCF_001266775.1 Austrofundulus limnaeus | reverse complement strand
ATATATATATAGTGTGTTTACAGACTTTTTACAGGAAAAATGTCCCATGATGGACGCCATAATAAACAGCTCACCCACTTACAACTGGAAGAAAAAGGAAGGTCTAATAAAGTTGCTTTGATACGTACCATAACATGCTTTACTTTACATAACTTTGTGTTATAAATAACTTCAAACGGTTGCAATAATTAAGTGTTTTACAGAAGGTAAATAAAATACACAAAACAAGTCCCCATGATAAAAAAAAACATACAAAAAACCCTAAAACCAATAAAGAATAAATAAAGTAAAAATCAAAATTCACACAGGGTTACATTATTCATTTATATGCAGTTGTACTACCAATAAGCAACAGATGAGGGCAGTACAGGATATCTTGTTGATTCACTGGGAATGAAAATTATTTTTTGCACATTTTTCATTGTAAATCAGATAGGACTAAAGTTGAATCCTCATAATATATCCTGAAGTAATATTAATTCTAATTATATTTAATTCAGCATATGATAGCAATTGTTGCAGTCTCAATTTGTTGTCTGACCAACATTGCAAAAGGAGCTGATGACTATATTTGTGGGGAAGAATCTTGTTATTCGGTTAAAATTCATGTCAGGCAGGGGTGAAACCAGTCTAAGTTTGTGAAAAAAAAACAACTCCATGGATGTGCCACATGTGTTGATCTTTGATTGTCCCCTCTTCCTATTGTCATGCTGTTTTGCAGGAAACAGATGCAGGCGATCCTTCAGATGGACTTTCAGAGCCAGATGTGTTTACTGTGGGATGCTCGAGTGCAGATAAATATTTAACACAGTTCATGCATGAGTGAACAAGACAACAACAAGTCACATCTTATTTTGAGTAATGTAAACTATRAATTACTGAAGCTGATTTTTTTTCAGGGCACAAATAAAGAAATAGTTATTCTGATTTTTAAAGAGAAAACAAACAGAAGATCTTGCACTGAAACAAATTTTAAAGTAATTTTCAGTGTAAAGTACAATCAGAGCTGAAAGAGGAAGCAGTCAGTGCTAACAGGCCTGACATCACTTGGAGAGTTTAATTCTGCTCAGGATCTCAAAGCATGAGGGAGCGAGTGGGCAGGGACCTAAAGTCATCTTTTCAGCTGCTTTAATTATGTCTCAGTGTCTGTGGGATTACAGAAAGTGATTAGGATCAGATAACTGTGATGATTAGAGAGGCAGTTCTGCACATATTACAGCTCTTGTTGACTTTCTGCTGCATGGGGTCTTTGTGTGCAGATTTATTCTGCATGGATTATCTCTGGTACAATCGTTTCGTCGCATGTTACAAAACATGCATGAGTGGCTTATTATAGCCAGACATGCAATACTTTTCTTATTACTGACTTCCAGGATGGGCATATAAACATTCTGAATGAGTCTGAGTGTATTCTGCCACTCAAACATTCTTTTTTCAACTTTTATTCTCAAATAATTCAAACCTGATTATAATTTTAGTGCAGCAGAGTTGAAAATATATTTTACATATGAACAAAACTGAATCATAA
>NW_013952409.1:5718768-5724456 GCF_001266775.1 Austrofundulus limnaeus | reverse complement strand
GTAATGTATGAATATAATATACAAGTTTCACTTTTTAAATGGAATTACTGAAATAAATCTACTTTTTCATGATATTCTAATTTTATGACCAGCACCTGTATTTCTTCCTTTTAGCTTGATCACTGTTTGAACTTCCTCAGATAGCCTCTAGGTGGCAGTGTTCTTCAAAACATGTCACTCTATGCATCCACAGTTGTTTTGATGGGTTCCTGCTATGTAACAGAAATTGTTTTATTGTATGAATTCTCAGTGTAAGATCTTTCACTTAATTTCAGAAAATGTTTGCAAAAAACGTTGTTTTTATTTCTGGAGACCTAGAGAATAATTTTGTTTTATTTTTTTATGTTTTGTCTGTTGCTGTGGGGGTGTAAATCTAGGTGTAAATGTAATTTGTTTTTAACAAGTTTCTGTCTGGGAGCTATAGCCAAGTTAATTTTAGTTTTACAACAAAACACCCCCTTGGCTTACAATGTTGTTTTTCTCTTGTTCTTGTTATTTTTATATTACTGTAGAGAAATACAGACTTGTTTGTAAAAAAAAAATGTGGTGATGTTTGGCTTGCACTCATGTGGCAACCTGGCATCTTAAGGTACTGCTGCCAAGTTGGACTGAGATGGTGAGCCTGGTGCATGTRAAGCCAGCGCTCTGACAGGATCTGCTCTTATCACGCAGAGTCCTATTGTGCAAGAAGTGCTATTACACACTCCATTTACAGAAGCTGCTGATACACCGAGAGGCAGAAGTTTTCGTTTTACACAGCATTAAGACTGATTCAAAGAACCTCTAGATTTTATTATGATGAACAGATTTCCTGCAGCTGAGAATCCACTGAATAATAAGCCTGACTGGAATCAACTGCAGAAAAAAACTTGTTTTAAATAAACGCCACGTTTGCACTTCAAACTTTGAAAAACTTGAAGAGCTTCTGAAATCATTTAAAAATATTTCAAACAAGTCAATCTACTGTTTTAATTGCACAGGAATATTACAAAAACTTTGAATCGACATATTTTATTTTTCATCTCAGCAGATGGTATGAACAAATCCTGAGGTTGACGAAACGTAATCTGACGGAGGAAATGTCTCTTTTTTGACACATCATTAAATGTTTTTGTGAGTAAAGAAAAACCCGAGCCTTGCAGAAGCGTTACTTGGAAAACGTTATGTTCGAAATACCTCCCAACAGATTCATTCTCAGCCAATTTCACAATCTGTGCAAATAAAAACATTGTCATTTTTTCAGGCTTTTCCTTGGCTTGAGCTTTTAACGTGTTGCGATTTACAACCCAGAAAACTCTAAATCTGTCCTGTGAAGCAAGAAAATGGACAATTTTCAGACTTAAAGCGGTTGCTACTTATAAAAGGGTAATCATGTGTGTAATTTAGTCAACATAAGATTTTAAAATCAGTTTGTTTACGTTGCTATATCAATAAAATACTGTAACAGAGCAATAAAGTACTTTTTATGACCTTTTTTTATCCGGTGATTAAACTTAATGAAGTAGAAAGTGATAGACTTCTCAGAGCATATCAAAATCTGTTATGTAGTAAAAGTAGGTTTACCTGATAAAACTATTTTATATAATTGTTTATATAATTATTGACTGGTCATGAGTTCAGCTTTACACTCATTACAGCATGTAATATTAATATCTCAAACCTTAAACGATATATTTAAGATATTCTATGCGCAATATTTTAGATTGTTTCCTCCCTTTGCATCACATTTAGAGCTTTGTTTTAGAATAACAAGTTTCATTCCTCTCTACACCCTTTGGCACTTCCCATTCAGTATCTCTGCTGGTGATACTGATAAAACACAAACCTATTCACGGTGAAAGTCTGTTCAAAGTGCACAACATGCTCGGCTCAGCAGCCACAAAAAGATGTGCTGTCCTAGAAAATGTTTAACTTTCCACAGTCATCATGACGGAGACAGTAAATGAACGTGTAGAYGCTGTCAGAGAAAACATAACGAGGCAGGACCTCCCACCAGTAATCACTGGGCTGGATGGGCGCTGCCCTCCGTCTGGGTGCATCTAATAGCAGACGTTCACAGYGGTTTCGGCCACATTTCTCTGCATCAGTCAGGGTGGGGATCAGGCCAAACCTCAGCTGACATGCAAGTTTTTTTTAAAAAAAATAACTGTTGTATGGGTGGATTTAATTCAATTAATCTGTCGCAGGAGGAATTTYTCCAATATCATTCTTGGTCAAACCTGTGGTTTTGTAACCCTGATGCCCAGGTTGCATCAGGAAAGACATCCAACATTAATGCCAAATATTTCATGCAAGTTTGCTTTATTTGCGTAGACTCCTGCAGAACTGAGCAGCTGAGAGGAAAAACAACGTTCTCTGATCTCCATTCTGCATGTTTTTCCTGCTCTGCAGAGATAAAAAAAATTCCTCTCTTATAGATCTCTGACAGATGCCAGCATTCAGCGATGTCCRTTTATTTTCCAGACAGCTCTTCACCAAAAGACATTCCTTTATCTGTGGAAGTTAGGATTCAGTTTTCTGCCCATTTGGTCCAGCTGTGAGTTTGAAAAATGATCTAAAGGCATTGGAAGGTTTCGGGAAAAATAACAGTAAATCTTAAGCAGTGGGCCAAAACTTAAATATGTTTTTGGATCATCTGTGCGGTCACAGCATGAACAGCAGTTTACAGAYGAGAACGCCTTTTTGTTGGGAGTCACAGCTTTTCTGTTGCTATTAAAAGTCATCATTTTATTATTGTTATTTTTTATTAAATCATCGGTGAGCTGCTCTCCTGACTTACAAACTAAATGTTGCCCAGTTGCTGGCAGATGGTGGCACACTTTTACTCGTCTGATCTGGGTCACTGATCTGRCCCAGATCAGAGCGGGATTGTGCTTCGTAATCTTCCTTCTCAAAGCCACAAGAAATTTGTGAATTTTTCTTTATTGAACACATTTGAAATGGTATTAACTCGTGGATTGAAGCGGGAAGATGAACACAAAATTTTAACAGTTCTGTTTGATAAACTAGCAAAAAAGAAAACATTACTTAAAGAAAAGAAAAGCATTTTGAATTCAAGTTAATTCAAAGCTTAAATATAAGGCAATAACATCAAGACTTCAAGGTTATTTGAGAAATATTAAAAAGTCAGAGAAGTGTGTTTATCAGATCTGTATTGAGCACACTACACACAGTTCACAGTAAGAAACACATTATTTGTAWTTTTTTTTACTCTCACTCAGTAAATTAGATTAGAAATTGATCTCCTAAACACATTTAATTGACGTGTGACTGTAATCTGACATTGATAATTTCCCCTGCTATGATTCCACATGGTGAAACTCGCTGACACGGGTCCAATCTGGCACGCTGTAAACAYGCCGTTCATCAGAACAGAAAAGCAAACAACTGAAACAAGAGTGAGAATGTCTGAAGGGTAAAACGAAGCTGTGTTASAGCGCACACTCATGTCCCCCTCGCAAGCAATCATCGAAAATGAAGTCATTTTGTAATTTATGACGGATTGCAGGTGCTTGACTTTTGTTTCGGCTTTAGTTTTGTTAATGAAAGTGTTGCGCTGGCTCCTCTGCGCACAGACATTTAATCATTCCTGAGTGTTGCTTGTACAGGAACACTTTTGGAACTGGCTTTGAATAAACTCAAGTTCTGGCAGAGGGATTGCAAACACTCAGGAAAAAACTTTGCTGGGACTGGTAATCCAGTGGAAAAGAAGCTGCTTTGGGTTCAAAATCACAACATGTATTTTTCTTTTTTTTTTAAGTCTAATCTCTCAGTTTTGAAGAAACTTGTTCAATTCAGGGATGATTCTTATTTAGCAGGTCTGGAACTTAATGTAAAGTTAATAGAGTTGCTGAGCTGTGTCACTTAGCAGCTTTTCATCACACCGCTATTGTCACTAGCCAGATGGCATTCTTTTTTCTTCTTCTTTAAATAACAAATTTGAGGTCACATAARCCATCCAGACAGCAGGACATTACGTATATTAAATGTATATATAAACATACTTAGCACTATGCAAAAGTCCTTAACCATACATCACTTCTTTTGCCTTTTTTAGAATTGCACCACTCAGGGTGGCAGCATGTTGGAGTAACTCTGTTCTATTCATTCTGAGATATACTTTTTAAACATTTTCCAAATAAAAAACACTTTTTATGGATGGTTCCCTCTGCTGTTAGATGCTGCCCTGCTAGAAGGATTTTTGCACCTGTTTTGCTTTTGGACATTTGTTATGATGCATGATCATAGCTACGTGGTGGTTTGTTATAACCAGAAGCATCTAGTTAACATCTCAAAAGCTCAAATAATACCTCARCTCAACCACGGCTCGAATTTCAGATGAGCTGAGAAAAAGGTACCATAGATGCAGAGCAGGAGCAAAGAGAGAGAGAGAGAAGGAGGAAGTTCACACCATCTCTTCCATCAATCATGATGGGCAATGTGAGGGGAACAGAGGTTTATAAAGTACTTGAAAAAAATAACTAAGCAAAAGTAAAACTACATGAACAGAAAATGACTTTGGTAAAAATAAAATTTCACTGATGAGAAAACTACTCAAGTAAAAGTTATAAAACTGTTCACAAAAAATGGGAAAGTACTTTTACAYGCTCTMTAWGAAATAAACTGTTGAATTTAYTGAACCAAACAGGTTCCACTRAGCCAGGTTGAGTAAATTGAGTAATATATGCATATTCTTTGCTCAATTTRCTCAACTAATGTAACCKTTGTAACCTTTTGTATCCTCTTCATCAGACTGTCGCTACAACAGACTGTCTTCWGTCAAGTCTTCTTCAGTTCTGCTGTTAGATGGACCAATTCAAGAGATCCTTCCTGCCCAACCACCAGTATCTATAGAAACGTTTTATAGAAACTAGAGTAATATGAGTTACAACAACTTTTATTTTCCCTTTGGGATTAATACAATTTTACTGAATTGAATTTTCACTCATTTTCAGTCCTGTCCTTTAATGTACCATTTTCAGAAGATCATTTTCCTGGTTAAATCACTGAACCACAAAAATAGCACTTAACTGAATATACTGTGCAAAGCAATATTCATCTGATAAATTACAGTATTTAATACACAATGCAACTACAACAGAAATTCAGAAATTCAGTATTTCAAATAAGTTAGCTCAAATGTTGTTTTTATTATTTCATCAGTTCAGCAACTTGTCTGATGAGCTCTAAGAGTCTTTTTATCTGTTGAAAGTCTTTTTTTTTTCATTTCAGAAATGTATTTGTTTAAAAAAATAAATTCTATATATAATAATAAAAACACAAATCACAAATAAAATGAAAGGCAGCAGAAAGAAGAAAAAATCTGATATCTTTTTTAAAAATAAACTCAATTCAAACAATAATCTACAAATAACAAAAACAAAACAAAAGTTTGTTTAGTGTTCCAACAATCATGGTCTGATTATAAAGGTATTAAAAGGTATGGGGTGGTTTCTACAGTGATGCAGTCTCAATATCTCAAGTTTTTGCAAGTTTTTCTCAAACAAAATTAAAGGCAAAACTTTTCAATACTTTACTTTAAGCAGTTTCATTTATTTTCTGCTTCATGACAACAGTTTTTTGAATCGCTGGACCATCTGTCATTTGTTGAAAACTGATTGCGTCAGGACCACTTCAATCAGCACACTTACTACACACACACACACACACACACACACACACACACAC
>NW_013952409.1:5712836-5715512 GCF_001266775.1 Austrofundulus limnaeus | reverse complement strand
ACACACACACACACACACACACACACACACACACACACACACACACACACACAGAGTCACAACACTGTAAATCATGCTGGGGTTTCTTCCATCTCTCCATGTGTTTCCAGTTGTCTTTGTTTTGGTTTCAGAAAGTATGTCCTCTGAAAGAGATAAGAACTGTCGAGCTGAAGAAAAAGCCATGAATCAAAGATCTTCCTGTCCAGGGCACTGAGTGATTCAGTATTGTTTAAACCTGCGCAGCACATGGTCAATAAATTCACCCGCATTGGATGCACCTGGATGAAAAGGTTGAGCTGGATGTTGCGTGCAGTCAGAGAACCACTGAAGGAGGAAAAAGATTTGTTTCACAAATTTCATTTTTAAAAAAAGAACATAAAATGCATCCCTTGAGGCGTGTAAAACAGCTAAAGTCCTTTTGTTCTGCTGAACCAATTACAGTAAGGAGATTCTTCCCAAATTTCTTGTTGATTTGTTGGTGGGAGATTGCTTTGTTTTGCCTTTTTTTGGATGGAATGTGTTGTGCACATGGATCAAGAATTATGGTCCTGTTGGGGATTTTGCATATTTCAGACAGACAGTAGTGGGAAAAAGTAGAAATGATAGAACACTACCATAAAATTACGTCTATTAACAACAAAAGAGTATTTATGTGTCATCATGAAGCGTCCAGTACTGCAGATGTCTGTTGTAGTGAACTGACTGTTTTAACTGTTTGTTCATATAGTTTCAGCAGAGCATATTTGTCATTATAGAAGTTAACTATCTTCATTTTAATTTAGCTGATTGTTACAAACAGAAGTGACAATTTCAAGTAGACCTGAATGTTAACTGTGAGAACATTTTGAAACAGAAAAAAATAAGAATCTTTTCTTTTTCAGACAATGTTCAAACATATAATTGAGGATTGAAGTTATTATTTTTTGTGCCACTCATTGAAGGATAAACCTTTGTAAATTAGAGGCTAACGGCTTTCAGATGGTGACAGAAAAATTGTGGTTGTTTTTATTTTGCTGCTGTGATGTTTATGTGGGTGAACCATCTGTGTTCTTTTTTTTTTTTTTGACTTGAGGTTTTCATTAACATCTGACTAAATCATTTCAGTTTACATGTGCTTTGTTGTACTAACTTTGAATCTGTTTGGTGTTTGATGATTTGTCGTCAGGATAYGAAGACTAGAAAGACACACATGAAACTAAATAAAAAATGAGCAATCAGGATTTTATTTTCACATTTCAGAGCGGATGTGTGTGGATCAGGCAACAGCATCAGAAAACCTAAATGTTGCAACTTTTTATTTCTAATTTTTGAATGCTCCAAACAACAAAATACATGAAATACAAAACAAATCAAAGCAAAAATGRATAGTTTGCTTTTTGAATTTCCTTCTGCAATCAATACAAATCTTCCTATCAATCATTTGTCATGTTGTTCATCTCCAAAACTGAGGCTGTGATAACAGATTACAGATGAAAGTTAGTATCTTTCATGGACAAAGTTTATGTTGAGCAAGTTGTTAAAGAGTAACCACCAAGATAAATGTTGAATGAATCTGATGTGTTACATCTGGGTGTGGGATGTAATAAAACTTGGCAAGCAGAAAAGAAAAGGTATCTTGTGCTTTTGAAAAGCTAAAGAATTTTTATTCATAAATAACATAGTAAAATGAATTGTATCTAATAAAATTAAACATTATCTGTTGATTTCTATTTTGTGTAGTTTTCTCTAAATGAACGTAGATGCTCAAAAAAAAAACATTGTATGGAAGCATTTGTTTGCCTTGAGCCCAGATTTGAAGTTTACACATGAACTCCTGCGCTCAGGTTGTATATGCAAACTTACCAAGAAAAACACACAAAAGCACTGTAAACACCCAAGGCAGTTCCCTGGAAAAGTTTAATGAGATTTATTTTTCTAAACACAGGAAATTGCTCCATTTAGGTTGAATTTAAAATATGTACACAGCTCTTCTTGTGATGCGCAGCTAATAAGAGAAGGGGGCTTCTGATTATGAGTCACTGGTTTTTTCTGCACAGTCATCAGCTCTCCGACTGACTGTGTCACACAGTGCTGTACTGAATTTATACACAAACTGTTGCCTACTTTACAAACATTTAAAATATGTGTGGTTGACTTCAGATGAAGTTCATTTGATGTTAAAGGGTTAAAGATGAGTGCTGTCATCTTTTGCAGTCTGCCATGGAAACATCTGGTGCAATAGTGTTGATTGTTTAGTAAGGATTCACATTGTTTTTGTGTTTCTCTTTAATTTTCTTCATGTTTTTTTCCTACCTTTTTTTTGCACCTATCTTGTTCCATTTTTGTGTTATTTCAACTATTTGTATATCAAAACGTTCAGCTTATGCAGGACATTTCGGCAATGTCTCATGGTATTTCAGTCATTTATATATATATTTTTTAGCCCTTTTCACTTTTTCAGACAGTTTTGCTGTCATTGAAAATGCATGGAGCTGTTTTTAACATCATTAAAACCCTGTAAAACATTTAAAATATTTACTTCACATCATTTGTTCTGGTTCTGGTTTTCTTATCCTGTTGTGCTAATTTTAGCTTCTTTTTTYGTATTTTATTTTATTTTTGCCTTTTTTCTGCTATTTTAGYTATCATTCTGCTCCTTTCTGCCATTCTTCTTCGAATTTCAGTTATGTGCTTCTT
>NW_013952409.1:5702701-5712031 GCF_001266775.1 Austrofundulus limnaeus | reverse complement strand
GGTAAATTCTCAATTTGGTGGCCAGAAAATGTGCTCCTTTTGCCTTTTTTTGCTATTTTTAGCATTTTCACCTATATTTTGACTGTTTTTCCTTCTATTTTAGCTATTTTACAACAAATTAACTTTTTGTACTTAGTCTTTATTTTCTGCTTATTTTACATTTTTGCGCCCATTTCACCAGTTTTGTTGCTAATATTTTGCTATTTTCTGCTATTTTAGCCAAATTTCTGCCTTTTTTTTAGTAGTTTTGACATATTTTTTCAATTTTCCTTCTGATTTTCCACTTTTGTTGTCRTAGTTTTAGCAAATGCAGGCTGTCAAAATCTAACACATATTGCAGTTTTGCCATCCAACGTTTAACTTGAGCGTTCAGCAACAATATTCAGGATTAAACATTCACTCTGCATTTTCACAGGAAATACAACTTATCTGGYGTTTGATTTAGGACAGTCACATTTTATTCAGATTAAAGTGACTTATGTCCAGAGCCAAACTAYTGAAAAAAGAAAACTAAATCTATAAGCACTCTGACAGTCTGATGAGCGTTATAACCATTTCCTTTAGAGGTTCTAACATATAACATATGAAGAACACATGCAGGAACATCAAACAGAGCATGTCTGCTGGCATCAACACCAGAACCTGCAATCAAAGTCTAAATGAAGCAGAAATTAAGTCGGTGTTTATTATRTGAGTGTTAGCCATGTGTGTTTATGTGTCATGCTTTAAAGCCATCCTGATAGTGCAACACATTGGGTTTCTAGCTGGAGCTATGGGAAAGAACTTGGAGGTGCGCACAAATCATTTATCTGCCATAAATCACTCAAACACATATCAAATAAAACATTATACATGATTTAAAGTGATGTCAGAAAACTGTCCTGTGTGCAGRAAGATTAGTGAATTGAAGAGCGTTTGTCATGTTACGTGGGTACAGTTTGGTTTGTTTGCTTTTGGTTTTCCTGTCTGTKAAAGAATTTCACAGCTCAACCAAAGAAACACAAACCAGCAGATATTAAATGTCATCGGTACATTTTTGCTTCAGGTATCAGYTTTACAAAGTAGGTTCTCCCAGCTCAACATAAACCTTATTGTTTTCATTGGTATGGTACATTTAGAGCAGACTGACTTTCTGCAGGACCTCACATCATCAGCTCAGATGKTTTCAGTATCTTTCCATCAGTTTTATGGCGGCTGTTCTCATGGATTTTACTGTGTGGAATTTCCTGTAACGCAGTAAAGATAGCTAAGCTGCACAGAATCAGTTCAAAACTTTTAAAACCCTTCTTTAGATTGAAAGCGATACGTCGGTTCAACCGTGGGGCATCGGTTCTTCCTTGACTCGTGTCCAAATCACAGGAGAGCAGAAGACATCACCTGCAACCAATTATGATTCACTGCCTACTGTTGGAAGCCACAGGATCAAACTGCACCTTTTATGTAAAGAAAATTCTCTGTTTTTCACGTGCATAAACACCCACCCCTGTTGTTTTGATGTTTCCATACTTGGTGGGAGAGAAGCTGAACCGACCCTTGTGTATCCACAAAAACCTTGTGTTATATTTCACATTTCTATGAAAGACAGTTCACTTCTGTGTGGCTGTTTTTATGGATGTGAAACAATTTCATGACTGTAACTCCCACATGACCTTTTTACATGGCTTCACTTCGCCTGTCAGATAACTGGGATATATGCAGAGATTGGTCACTCCAAATAAAAATGTACAGGGGATATCGATTAAATTTATTTTATTTTAGGTATAAGACCRAAATCTATAGAAGTGAGAATGCTGATGACTGGCTGCTGTAATATGTTAAAGAAGCTGAAACTAAGTTGTTAAAGCTAAAAGAAGCAGAACAGCACTAAAAGATGAAAAAAGCTAAATGCTAGCTAAAAGTTAAAAGTTGCAAAAGACTATCTAAAAGTTATGGAGCCCGCGAGGGGACATGGGGGGATTTTATTTTCTTTTGCGTTACCTCGCAATACCTTTGTGTTACCTTGCAATTCCTTTGCGTTCCCTCGCAATACCTTTGTGTTCCCTCGCAATACCTTTGCATTCCCTCGCAATACCTTTGCGTTCCCTTGCAATACCTTTGCATTCCCTCGCAATACCTTTGCGTTCTCTCGCAATACCTTTGCGTTACCTCACAATATTGTTTTGCGTTCCCACTCAAAAGTTTGTTTTGTGTGCGAACTGAATTAAATCAGACTTTTATTTTGAAATATCCAGTTACCAAAACAGGACGTGTCGCCACAGTTTGTGAAATTGACATTGATGTTGCGTGGCTGCCCTGTGTTAAAATATTGGCATATGACATACTTCCATGCCGTGTTTGTGTGATATATTCATTCTGAAGCTGAATTAAAGCAGTAGGCTAACTCGCTAATGGTGAACATGTGAGTTTGTTGTTAAACCGGCAGGCACAACAGTGATAAACGACTTTTGCGAGGTAACGCAAAAGGTAACGCAATAGTACTTTTGCGTTGGAACGCAAAAGAAAAAAATCTCCCATGTCCCCTCGCGGGCTCCGTAAAAAGTAGCAGAAGACTAGATAAAAGTAAAAAAAAAACATCTTTACAAAACGATTTGTCAAGATTAATTTCTGTAACATTAYGAGGACCTGAGAATTACAGTGATAAGGGATACTGTGGTGCAAAAATCCCTCAGAAAAGAGATAAGAGCTAATATATCTGTACACCGTACTTACAGAAGTCGTTAAAAAGAGTAAATTACTGCTGAGAAGGCACACAGCTGCGCTTTAAGAGTTTATTTTGACTGGAAGCTGCAGCCGTRTACCTGAACTTTTAGTCCTGTTGGTTTGTTCCAAATAGAGATGAATGTCCCATGTCTGTTTATTTCAGGCGTGCATTACATTAGCATTGGTTTTACATAAATTTACATGAACATTCAGTCCTCACCTCCAGAAACTCACTAATCAATCGCTGCAGATGAAAGAAAAAAAAAGGCTCACCTGTCAGATGTGCGACATTTGCATTTGATTGCTTTTTTAAAGCAAAGAAGTGCTTCCTCATGCATGTTTTAAATTCAACGGCACTTTTTTTGCTTTTCAATAAAATGTCATGTTACCCACTCAAGATGAAAAATCAGTCAAATTAATCARAAATTTTTCAAAAGTTGACATTTAAAAAAGGAAACAATAATGTAATCTTCTGTAAGAGAGATTTATTTCTGACAGTGGGTTGGTCAAAGTAATTATGTGTCGTCAGTGTCTTACCTGCAGAACACTCCTGTCAGCTTTCTGCTGTAAACAAACAGGAAAAAAACGTTGGGCAATTATCAATTCAAACCAGCCTGAAGAGCAAAGTTTACAGTTACAGTATATACAATTCAGAGAAGGTGATCCAAGGTCCAAGAACAAAGATGTGGGTAAGAAACCCTCATTTGCCCCACTCTAAACCCTTGAGCAAGGCTCTTTGCCCTTCAGCTGCTCCCTGGGTGCCTCAAAATGTGCAACAGAAAAACTGCAGAGAATTAATTTCCCCACTAAGGGACAGTAAATAAATAAATTCAATCCTATTTTTTATGAACTTGAATGCAATCACTTTGAACCAGACATTTTTATAATAATTTTTCACAGACTTTATGGTGTCATGATTTGTGTTTAGTTCACCTTTTCACCATTATATTTTGYTTTCTCTCTGCTGTGATCCCTGCATTGAGTTTGACTAACTTATGTTCATCTTTTCAGCTTCCCTGTGTTTATTTGTTTCCTTTTTTCACCTGTTCCTCAGTTGGTTGCCTGCTCGTCAGCTTCACACGCCCACTTCACACGTACACCGTTTCCCGTCTCAGCAGCAGTCAATCTCTCACTCTTCTTTCCACCTCTGCCTCAGCAGTGCATTATTAGTGTAACACATCGGTGTAATTTTCTAAATCAAGAAAGAGCCAGAGGTAAACTTCTGTCGTGTCTCACTCACAAAAATAGTTTCTGTAAGTTCTGTTTGCTCTCACGACAGCCTTTTGTGTTTGGTTTTTGGTTYGGTTTATCTTTGGATTTTTTGAGGCTGTCCGCATTTTGGGTCCAATCCTCCTGCTGACCTTGATATGTGTAACACAGAACTGTATTACACATATAAAACCATCCATCCATCCATCCATCCATCCATCCATCCATCCATCCATCCATTTGCTTCCGCTTATCCGAAGTTGTGTCGCGGGGGCAGCAGCTTCAGAAGGGAGGCCCAGACCTCCCTCTCCCCAGCCACTTCTTCCAGCTCCTCCGGGGGAACTCCAAGGYGTTCCCAGGCCAGCCGAGAGACATAGTCCCTCCAGCGTGTCCTGGGTCTTCCTCGGGGCCTCCTCCCAGTGGGACGTGCCCGGAACACCTCACCAGGGAGGCGTCCAGGAGGCATCCTTACCAGATGCCCAAGCCACCTCAACTGGCTCCTCTCGACGTGGAGGAGCAGCGGCTCTACTCTGAGTCCCTCCCGGATGACCGAGCTTCTCACCTTATTGCTAAGGGAGAGCCCAGCCACCCTGCGGAGGAAACCCATTTCGGCCGCTTGTATCTGGGACCTCGTTCTTTCGGTCATGACCCAAAGCTCATGACCATAGATGAGGGTAGGAACGTAGATCGACCGGTAAATCGAGAGCTTCGCTTTCTGACTCAGCTCTCTCTTCACCACGACGGACTGGTACAGCGCCCGCTTTACAGCAGACGCTGCGCCAATCCGCCTGTCGATCTCCCGCTCCGTTCTTCCCCCATTTGTGAACAAGATCCCCAGATACTTAAATTCCTCCACTTGAGACAGGGCGACCCCCCTGACCCGGAGAAGGCACTCTACCCTTTTCCGGCTCAAGATCATGGCCTTGGATTTGGAGGCGCTGAGCCTCATCCCGGCCGCTTCGCACTCGGCCGCGAACCGCTCCAGCGAGAGCTGCAGATCTCGTTCCGATGAAGCCAACAGGACCACATCATCCGCAAAAAGCAGAGATGCGATCCTAAGGCCACCAAAAMGGATCCCCTCAACACCTCGGCTGCGCCTAGAAATTCTGTCCATGAAAGTAATGAACAGAATCGGTGACAAAGGGCAGCCTTGGCGGAGTCCAACTCTCACCGGAAACGAGCCCGACTTACTGCCGGCAATGCGAACCAGACTCTGACACCGGTCGTACAAGGACCTGACAGCCCGTATCAAATCAAATGACCCGGTACCCCATACTCCCGGAGAACCCTCCACAAGGCCCCCCTTGGGACACRGTCGAAAGCCTTCTCCAAGTCCACAAAACACATGTAGACAGGTTGGGCGAACTCCCATGCACCCTCCAGGACCTTGCTGAGGGTGTAGAGCTGGTCCAGTGTTCCACGACCAGGACGAAAACCACACTGCTCTTCCTGAATCCGAGGTTTGACTATCCGACGGACCCTCCTCTCCAGGACCCCCTGAATAGACCTTACCAGGGAGGCTTAAGAGTGTGACCCCCCTGTAATTGGAGCACACCCTCCGGTCCCCCTTTTTAAACAGGGGGACCACCACCCCAGTCTGCCAATTTGATATAAAACCATAAAATGCCCATTTAAAAAAATAATTAACTAAAACMTGAGCAATGCATGTGACAAAAGCAAACATTCTTCAGCGAATCGTTTCAAGATGTGCAGGAATGGGCCTCAAACAAACATGTAACGTTGCGCAACACAAGCCACCCCACAACTGAAATGCTGCAGAAAAGAATGGCCAAACATTATCAAACCACTGTTTATCACCAGTCAAAATATTTTCTTCAACCTTCTMCACATCTGTCCCCGACCACGTCTCCTGCAGCCCCGGCCCCCGTGTTGACAGGATGTGCAGATTAAAGGGCCCATTAAAGACTCAGTGACACTGTATCCTGTATTACAGAGGAGTGTGGTGGAGCTGCAGAGCAGCAGCTCTCTGTAATCCTAGTTGATGATATAAACAGTTTGAAGGTTTTTGGCAGCGAAAAACTGTGCGCGCGCATTGCACCCCCTCAGAGACRTTCTCTCTGTAGATTGTTATTGCATGCCACTTATTCAGTGCTGATTTACAGTAACGGGTCATTGCATTTATTACATTAGCATGCTGAATACAGAAACATCACACTCTAATATCTGCTCCAGGGGTTTTTAAAAAAAGGCATATAAAATGAATTGCTTTTGAAAGTGGAACTAGTGTCCAGAAGTAACAAACAACTGTTGGTTTCACCAGAAAAGAGCCATACACACATTCCTCTTAGTAAAAAAAATAGTTATTTTTCAGTTTTTTCTCACCTCGCATCCTTTTTCAGTCCAACTTCACATTTTCTCAAAACGCTTCAGTTTAATTTCAGTTGAAGGAAAGTATGTAAAAGTTGTTTGTGGTGTTGGGATGTTTCAAGCACTCAGTCATTTTTACAGAATCTGTCATCCCTTGGAGAAATAAAAGCCAATCTGCTATTGTCCTCTGCTCGTCTAAGCGAATGCGCTGCAGACCTGGCTTGATTTGATTTAAACAGCAAGCTCTGAAGTATCCAAGCCATTCTGAACAACTCTTGTTATAAGCATCTGGCAACATCAAACCCATAACTCAGTTCAACGTGTCAAGCTGTAAAAGTCACATTTTCCTCCTCCTACCTTGTTTTTTTGTTCTTTTGTTTTATTGTGACTGAGATCCTTTCATTGAGGCGTACAATAGCCGAGTAAAATTAGTTCTACTACACCATCACTGCATATATTTTATGTCATTCCCATGCAGTTCAAACTGACACAGCTTTGTTCTGCAAATGCCTCAACAACAAACGCAGATGTCTTGGTTGGATGTCAGGCCTTCAAATAATATGAATCATACTGACAACCTGCATTTATTTTAGCATCAAGCAGACAAAAGCTGTACACACTGTCAATAAATCCCAGAGTTATACAGAAGGCATATGAATTCCATTAAGCATTTGAAAACAGCAGATTTTTGGACATTTTTTAAATATTTCATCCCGTTTATTTGTCTCAGAAGGCACATGATTTAGCTCTGGCAAACATGTTGGTTTTAGTGCAATAACTCGTAGTTATAGCTGTAGTGAAGGCCTACAAAAAAAGAAAAATCAGAACGACTGTGGCATGTCGCCTTTCCATCAATCCGTTCTAATACCCTGATGTGTGGCTGCACTTCAGCACTGAAGCACCATGGGAATTTCAGGCTGTCAAAGTTGTTGTGAGAGAGTGAAAGATGAAGAATTTGGAGGAATCAGAGCTTCTCCTCTCTCTTTGGGTGTTTTCTTCTGAATTGAAACCATTCCACTTCAGAGAAAGCGTATGTGCCTTTGGACGGTTCGTCAGCGCCACGCTGTCTTCTGAGAAAGTAACTCTGACTGACGTGAAGAGCGGGCGAGTGGGCAGCAACATAACGGAGGCAGAAAAGAACAAAAAAGACAAATAGTAGGAGCATTGTGCCGGCAAAGCCAACGGGGGAGAAGACATTTGTATGCAGTGCTCAACTTTGGCACCAAAGAATTCTGTGACTTGTGTTTCGACTATGTGCTCACACCACTATAAATCAAAGAGCATGTTTACAGCGCGCCATTGAACCAGTGGACAGGAAAACCATGAGACCGCTTTGTGCTTCACTTTATATTTCGTAAATCCTACAGCTTAAATTGAACATTTCAGCTAAAGAATTTTGGGGGGTTATCTTGACAAAATTATTTAAGGGGGGGTATTAGGTATTTTCCAGGCTCATGGTTCAATTCTATACCATAATCAAGTACCCATGTTACCTACAGTTGTTATGAAAATGCTGCATAAAAAASTAATTTACCATTGCATCATAGTCTATCTACTGTATGAATTTGCGTATAATTCGAGAAATGTAACCCCAACAATCCTTCCTAAAGTGTGGGGTGGTGGTAGTAGTATACATGGGAGTAAATTTTGACTGACTTTTTAAAATTTAAAACCACAATAAGTTTCAACATTGTCTCATATATAACTCCCTCCTGTTGTAAGTTGCGCACAGAGAAGCGTATAAACTGTAGCTGTTCACTAACTGTRGTCAGAGRAGGAAAAACTASTTTTCTTTTTCTTGAAAACTGCAGCAATAAAAAAAAAACAACTTGGGCTTTAGYTGCATGTTCTGATAAATCCATCTTGCTAATAAACAACCGGCTTCTGCTCTGGTCTGGGAGCGGATTGTTTTTTCGGTGACACACAAAACCAGGAAGGTGTCTCCCCAAATAATGTTTCACCACCAGAGGGCGCACTGCAAAGGCTGAAAAATCCTGAAGTCTGTCTGAAATGACTGGTGGCTTTTTAAATGATAATTAGATTTTTCATGCTAAGCTCAAAAATGATGATCATATTTTACTTGAGATCATATATGAATAAACGCCTTGGAATTGGTCTCTGTCTCTTTAAGCACCTCCTACCGTTTCTGACACTCCCACTTCAGCACATCTTCACAAAAATGCTTCGGGGGAAGGGTGCTCTTTGGGGACTGAGCTCCAGCAAGAAATGGCAACCAGAGAAGATTCTCTAACTTCTCAAAAATGCATAAATGAGTCAAAGTAAAACTCTGGGTATGTTTTTAATGAAGAAATAACAATACAACATGATATAAAGCTCAAAAAAGTCGATTTTGGATAACCCCCTCCCCCTTAACTAACAACAAATGTACAGCAAACAACAAAACATTTCCCCCCGACTGTCCTCTGAGACTCATCTGACTTACGTTCTGAGAAATGGTAACAAATGCTTTTGTAATGCAGTYTTTTCGACTGTGTTTGTGCTTACTCAGTAACAGATTCCCGGAAAGAGAGATGATAAACTTAGTGTTTGAATTCTGAACTGATTCTATGAGCTGACAGAAAAATCTGTGGGAAATTTTCCACCATCATCTCCAGAGCCGAGAACCAGGGCAGGTTTGCTGCGGGAAGTGGCTGGAGACACGAAAGGGAAAATCTGGGGTTCAGTTTGCCTTCATAATGATATTCCAACAGCAAAAAAATAAACAGGATCAACTGGAATGTAAGTTTGTATTTTTTAAGTTTTTTTAAGTAGTCATTACAAAAAAATTTAATCACAAAACATTTAACTTACAAACCTTGAGTTGTTGGCAAACAAATTGAAGCTCAAATTATTGTCTCTCATCTAAAGCATTGTTCTTATTTTAATAAAAAAAATAATAATAATGATAATGTCCTGATGCATCTCAGTAATCCAGGTAAAAAAATCAAAAAGAAAAAAATTGTATAGGTCTTCTGGACGGGTTCTTCTCTAATGTATACTGGTCGACCAGTTATACATCGGGGAAACAAAGCAGCCACTGTTCAAAAGAATGTCCCAACACAGACGAGCTACATCTAATGGCCAGAACTCTGC
>NW_013952409.1:5700652-5702291 GCF_001266775.1 Austrofundulus limnaeus | reverse complement strand
GATTAGGATGAAATGTATTGTAAAATTTATGGGATTCCTATCATGACACATCAAATCCTCATGTTTTATGGTGTGTTTTATGAATTCAGGCTTGTTTGTGATTTACTAGTAGTYAGTCAAAGACAGAGCGGTATTCAAGCATGTTTTATTTTTTCATTTTTTTCTATTTTGTCTGGTTTCTGGGTCAGCTGCAGACATATTTGCTGATTCAAACATGTGTCTAACCACCGTAGAACCAGAAACTCATATTAGGCAGCTGTGTAATTCTAGATGAACGCAACGACATGACATCAAAACACACACAATCCGTTAACATCTTCAAGACTTTTATGTATAGTTAACCCTCATCTGTCTTTTCCAGACACAGAAAGCAGAGGGATCAAGCAGAAGAGAGCCGAGGTCGGGTTTAGCGGATCCTTTGACTCTTCAGTTCTCTGCTGAATGCATCAGCTCAGATCAGCTGTGCTTCTCATCACAGACTCTTGGATCAGAGGTACAACTGTTACACTTGGAAAACAGCTGAGATTAGTGTAAAAACACACTCTCTCATAAACTGACACACCGGTTTAAGGGCACTATCAAATCATTCGGACGCGCACGGCCCGTCTCACTGGTGCAACGACACCGCTGAGACTCACAGTGGGCCAAATTCAGGAAATATAGTGTGTTCATCTGAATTATTGTGCTATCCTGTAATTAYTCTTCGGTACACCAAGTATCCATCTTCAGTAAATCTGCGTGTGCCATTAAAATTAGCATATGCATGAGACACTCTGTAATTATAACCGACCAGACGAAACCTTTTTTCAGATTCAAAGTCAATTACGTTGTTTCAGATTCGCTTCCAAGAAAATCACGTCTGGCTGAATAAGTAAGRTAAATTATTATGCATGAAAAGCAAAATATACAAGAGAGGCTAAACGTCAGGAGCAGTCGGCTAAGTGTCTTTTGCTTATTTATGCAGCTTTTAAAGGTTATAACGGGATCAGTATGAGTCCACTCGGCTCTATTCCCCAGCAGATCCAGTCCAGTTATAGAGGCAAAGGTTAGCAATAATAGCAGTTTCGGTGATTGCCCCAGAAGTGGAGAAGTTGATTCATCCGTGGAAAGACCTTACTGTGGGTAATTTCATTATGCAGATAAGTATGAGCGGCCCCTGTGGCTGCGCTGAGAAGGACACAGGCGGCACACGGCTGGCAGGACACATATGGCCCAGTCATCCAGACACCACAACAGTGATCTCTTGATCAGACGCAGTTATCATCTTTCCTTGGGTTGAGTTAAGAGGAAAACATGGCACTCCGAGGAAAAAAAAGAGAAAAAACCCACAGCATTCTTTTGACAATGCATGTGTCTGTATAGCATAAACAGATGGAAGCTTTTGGCTGAGCTGCAGCTAAACAGTAGGTTAGGATCTATTGTATGTTTTTTTTTTTGGTACCACTTTACAATAAGACTCCCCTTATAGATGGCTTAATTTAACTGTAAACATGTCCTGATGCATCTCAGTAATCCAGGTAAAAAAATCAAAAAGAAAATATTTGTATAGGTCTTCTGGACGGGTTCTTCTCTAATGAAACGTTTCGTCTCTCCTCCAAGAGACTTCTTCAGTCTGAGAGTTTCAGGCAAAATTCAGGCT
>NW_013952409.1:5698220-5700593 GCF_001266775.1 Austrofundulus limnaeus | reverse complement strand
CTGTAGGAGTGGGACAACTGAAAACGGAGGCCTCCTCCACCTCTTCATACATAATTATTAAGTGTTTATTAAGCATTAATTAAGGACGAGAAATAGACAAAACTGTTTGGTTTTTGGTCAAGTAGTGAGCCAAATCTGTTCATGTACATATTACATCTAAATTGCTACATTAAACATTTCATACTAGGTTATTACCTTGTAAACACAATAATGTATTGGAAACACATATTTTACATATAATATTGCACTGTATTATACATATACATAACTGTTAAAGGGAGCCTTATTGTAAAATGTAAGACTGTACACAATTTATAAGGCTCCATTATGACCTTTATACACATTTATTAATCATTAATAAACAGTGTACCTACTGTAAATATGTGTTTCCAATACATTGTTGTGCTTACAAGTTAACCTAGTGTGAAATGTTTAATATAACACTTTATAATATGTACATGAACAGATTTGGCTCACTGTTTGGCAAGAAACCAGACAGTTTTGTCACTTTCTTATTCTTAATTAATGCATAATAAACACTTATTAATGATTTATAAAGTGGTTACAAATGAATTAATAACCTATCTATAACCTATTTACAAGCCATCCATAAGGGGAGCCTTTTTGTAAAGTGGAACCAATTTTTTTTAAAAAAAATTGTGCAACAGTTTGCTGTTGTGTTGTTATTTTCAAATTGAATGAACTAAAAGTCACTGACAGCTCCTTTGTAATTGATCAAATTGAAGTGTAAAGGAATAAATTTCACACAGAGATGTAAATACACCACAAACAAATATTGACTTCTTTCATTTGTTTGGCTCTATTTGTGTAATAATTTTCATTAGACTCTTTTCTTTTCAGTAATGCTGCCATATTTCTACTTTTTTACTGCTAATGGTTTAAACTAATMCATTTATGCTGCTTAAAGAAAATCATTTTCTTGATCTCTCCAGGTGTTTATATTTTATTTACCTGGGCTGGTGATGAAAGGTGAACATCTTGGTTATTTATACGCCTCACATATTAAGCTTGCTTTCAGTGTTTCTTGCCAAAAATAATACTTTCTTTCATTCATTCATTCTTGCCAAGATAAACAAAACAAACGAGGTTTTAAATTGAGATGAAAAATGTGACTGCTCCTGCAAAGGCATCAGGTTTAAAGCGAGACAGAGGGTGTGGATTGAAATAACAAAAAAGAGCAAGATCATTTGAAGAAATTCACAATATGACATTTTTGCTTTGAAAACATGGTGAACTCTCTGCCTCCTCCTCTGATCAGAGCCTAATTGCTTCTTAAACTGGAAGATTTTTCTGTACGCACCAATGCTCACAGAGATTTGGTCAGCTGAGGATGTACAGCAACTGTGCGTCCTGATGGGTTTGATAATGTTTCTAAAATCAAACAAGCAGGCATTTGAACAGATTGAACAGAACAAAACTCACATTTATCGGAGGTAGCAGATGAATAACCCTAACGCTGCATAAGGCGAGAGCGTCAAACGATATTAATGAAATGTCACAGCTCCATGTCGAATGGACACTTTCTTCTGCTGCGTCGCCTCCACTCAATTTGTTTGTCGGCGTTACATTTTGTCCAACGGCATCATTATCTCTGAAGCAGAAAGTAATTTGCTGGCGTCTGTATATTGCTGACTAAGCAGCATTAGGATGAATATTCGGAAAATAACATCTCACACGATTGCTCGCACGTTTTCCCTTGTTGCTGTAAGCCAGGATATAAGACTGATAATATTATTGCAGAGAAAAAGGAAAAGCAAGCAAATGCTGCTATAAAATGATAAAAAAACATGAATTTAATAAAAGCCTTGCAGCTCATCAAAATAGATTTAATTGAAAGTTTCTGCCTGATGAAAGTCTACACGCAGCAGTGTGGGACAGAGACAGAGGCTGATCTTATTTGGTTGTAAAACATAAARTTTGTGACTTGGCGATGCTTGATCATACCTGGAAGCACAAATCTGTTTTATACAGAAACAACTTTACTGRAAAAAAMCCCCCACAAAAACAAAACATTTGTCTTTAAATGCATGTTGTTGAAATTAAAACAAGTGCATGTAGTTTATTAAGCAGAGCCCACAGTTTACAGAAACATGTGCATGGTTTATAAAACCACAAGTGCAGATTGCAAAACTGAACACAGTTTATAAACTAAAAATAAGGATTTTCATAATTACTTTTTTTCAAACTATCTGGACTCCATCTAGACTTCAAGTTTAAGCAAACAGTTGCAGAATTCTTAAGTCGTAGTACATGTGACTTCAGGAAAGTGGTGGTATTAGTTTTCCCAAATGTTGTTAGGTAATATAATATAATATGTAAAAAATGAAATGTTGGATTTACTTAACCATGTTA
>NW_013952409.1:5692372-5698091 GCF_001266775.1 Austrofundulus limnaeus | reverse complement strand
AAGATAAGATAAGATAAGATAAGATAAGATAAGATAAGATAAGATAAGATAAGATGAGATGAGATAAGATAAGATGAGAGTGTTGGTGACTCTGACACGTGCAAATTTTACAATTCAGTATAACACCAAGTTTTAAGTGAGGACAACTCTGACGCTGCTGCGCATGCGCCGGATTTCTCCTGGCCACATGCGTTTGGATCACAGCTGCGTCAAGTTGGCTGTGATAAGGAACACAGGAGCGGATATGAAGCCAGACTGCTTTCACAATAAGTGTCAAGAAACACACCTGACCATTCCAGTCATTATGGATGGAAACTAGAATTTTTAAACAAATCACATGTGACTGATTTTAGATGATACAAGACAATATAAAAACTGTGTGCGGATGTTGGCATTGAGCCGCCGTATTGCTTTATTATTTATTTATTAGATTTTATTATATTTTATTTACTAAATGACTAGGAAGTTATGTGTGAGTGTGTGTGGTTGGATGAAAACGAGCTACGTGTTCACTCTTTGTCAATTTCATTTACTTTTAATTTAAACGCTCAACCATTTTAGTCTGATGCTTATTTGTGATGTAACGTCTAAGAATATTATGAAGTTTCCCAAGGAGGAAACACTTTTATTTTGAAGGCGGTACCGGATGCGGCATTAATAACCATGTGCTTGACCATCGCGACTTTGCTTTGCTGCTCCGGCAGTGAGCATCGGCGAGAGCGCGCGTGTGTGTGTGTGTGTGAGAGAGAGCGCGTGTGCGTGTCGGGGAGGCGTGCAGGATGTTGTCACAGATCCGCTGACTCTGAACGCTGCTCGGGTTTGATTTTTGTGGCCCGGGTCGCAGCAGGGCGTAAAGCTGTCAGACACGGAGCCAACATGGGTTAGAGCGACAGGCGCAGATCTGGATTATCCACTTTGTGCGCTTCCATGATGGTGGCGCTGGGAGAGAACGGACTTGTTTTCCCAGAGACATCCTGACAAAGACGGGGGACTGAGTGACTAGAAACCGGGATCCGCTGCCTCTTTCCGTCTCGCCTTTTTTTTTTATTCCCTTTGTAGAATATTGTTTTTTTTTTTTCCTACCCGGTGGTTGCGCGAGCCAGAGATGTTTGCTGAACTGCTGTGTGGCGCCGTGGCTCTGGTCCTCTATGTCAACACTCTGGGCGCAGATTTCTGCTACGATGACAGGTACTTAATGAACTGCGTGCATGTTCCTAACGTCGGCGTCTCCCGCAGGCTGCAGCTCCCACAGACACKGGGAGGGATTCCTCTTTGTGCCATAACTCCATGTGAGAATTACATCAGCACCACACAGCTGAAACCTTTTGATTCAGCCGACCAGTGGAGTGCCTGCAGGTCTGCAACCTTTACTGTTAAAAGAGCCATTTCTGCTCCTAGTATTAACACTTGAGAGCAGCAAAACCTACAACACAACTAAYAGGTTTTATAGAAAAGCTGCATAAAATAAGCTTTAGTTTGCTGTATTTTAGTAATTAAAAAACAGAAACTGTTGACATGTTTGCTAAATAAATACAAAAGAGGAAACTAATGAAATTCTGTATTTTCAGGAAATTATTCTTTTAAGTGTCCCACCTTGAAATCATTATAAAGTGAACTAAAAAAATTAGGCTAGTTTAATGTTATTTAAGCAATAAATGCCAATAAATGGCAAATATTG
This sequence comes from Austrofundulus limnaeus, assembly GCF_001266775.1. Taxonomy (NCBI): domain Eukaryota; kingdom Metazoa; phylum Chordata; class Actinopteri; order Cyprinodontiformes; family Rivulidae; genus Austrofundulus; species Austrofundulus limnaeus. The sequence goes on along the minus strand of NW_013952409.1, from coordinate 5,696,413 downwards.
GCTTAATTCTCATTTTTTATCAGAATGACTTGTTATATTTTTAGACAGCCTGTAAATTTCTTATAATGTCAAAAATATGTGTGCAAAAGTGCACAATTTTTCCTGAAGCAACTTGCATCAAATGTGCTAAAACATGTCATTTTCTAATAGCTCTTGGAGAAAGTTAACAGACTGTTTTACTCCTTGTCTTTTTAATTTTTATGCCACAAACATATTTGAATATTGCATACATTTGGACTACTAAAACTAGCAATTTAAAAAACTAAAATTCCTATTTCACATGTTTTGGTCTAAGTCACTGCAGAGAGACCAACGAGCCACATGTGGCCCCAGAGCCGCAGGTTGCAGCCCCCCTGGTCTGAGGGCAGGTATCGGGTATCAGTGGAAAAKGTTCTTTTGAAGAGCTGCTGAGTGCTAAAAGAGGCCTGTGTGTTTTGACAGCCACTGCCAAATCTCCTGAAGACACGTGGATTTGTGTGAGTGTGTGAACTTAAAGGACAAAAATCAGCTTTAGTGTTTTTAAATAAATTCATACCCTAACCGTCCGGTTGCATTGCTGCAATTTATCTTTCCAGAATCGATATTTTCCTTCAGGGCGACGGCAGGAGGTAAATAAGCAGCAGCATGCCGAAATGCCTGAATGCCTCTTTGCGAAGGGCCAACAGAAACCCAAGAGTCCCGCCRTGAAAATAATTAATCTCAGGAGAAGTGTGTATTTTTGGTCAGTCGATGAGGATTCCATCCAAAAAACCCCACGTATTTACATGTCCAAAGTTAAAACAAATATTTGGTTTTACAGGTATTCTCTGTGAGGATACAGCAGAAAAACTATCAAATACAAAGCTTAAGTTTGCATTTTCTGTTTTTTTTTTCTTTTTTAATTTGAAAGAAAGTGGTTCAGGATGCTTTGATGCCAATATTTCCCTTCAAATTCAGAAAAAAATGATCACAAATGCAAACTAAAGCTACATATTTATAAATTCTTGAAGTTTTAACCTTTTAATGCACTTTTTAAATAGTTTTTGTAGAGTCCTTACCCCACAGTCGAGCATCAGTTTCAAAGCTGTCCTTATGTGCCCCATTTCAAAGTGTTTTATTATAATTTGTGCTAAAAATAGGGAGTTGTCCCCCTCTCTCTGCTGGGAACTATCAGTGCATGGATGGTTGTAAYGCAGGCTGATGCATTACTCATAGCTGGCCTTTTGATTTTTGATGGCTGAATGGTATCWGTGCCTCAGGCTCTTTATTCACCGGCTGTGACTCGATGTAGGTCAGAGAGGCTTCCCCACTTCTTTTTTCTTTCTGGCATCGTTTCTATCAGCATCCTATTTTTGTTAACAGTGTTTATTTGATAATTAGAACACTTTAGTGCACTCACCTAAATCTTTTTTATTCTTGCTTTAGACCAGCACTTTGCGCGTGCACAACTGGAGCTGTGAAACGTTTTTTTAAACAGACCCAGAGGATAAAGTTTAAGAAGCAAACGGTCTATTAGCACTCCACACATCAAATAGTCATGTATTCCCTGCACATCTGTGCTGACGGCTACGTATTAAAAACACTTCCTGTGCAGCATGTTCCCAAAAGACGTTTCGATGAAAGATGGATGCTTTTTTTTCTTCTCGTGCTCTCTTGCCTTTAGAGGTTGAGCTTCACTCAGGTGATTCTAATTCTGTCTATGAAAGTTTTTTAGTTTTTAGTCCGACGCTAGGTTCGAAAAACCCAAAGTCCTGATTATTCAGTGAAAAAACGAAACAAATATTTACATAATTTCATTTATTTCCACATGTGATTTCATCGAAGTCACTCGAAGCTTCTTATGGAACAGATAAGTGACAGATTTCACCGAGTCCCAGTCTAAAAGGACCTCCTCTGATGTGTTCTGTCCCCAGCACTCGTTTCCATCACAGGCTATCTGTCAACTGCTGTTATCTGCTTTTAACACCAAGTGTTCAGGCTTGCAATTAGCAGCCGTACGTCTCCGTGGGCTCCGCTCAGGGGAGTGAGGGAGACAGAGCGAGGATGGGTGCGGCACAGAYACTGTTGACAACAATGGTCTTGGACGCACACACTGATCTAACTTGCTAATATGGCTTTAATATATAAAAAGAAACACTTTGTGATGGTGAAAAGGTTTTTAATGCTGGAATAAACTAAATGCATTGTGAGAATAAATCAAGCTATGAGCTTTCATAACTGYCCYGCAGATRTGTAGGCTAGAACATTTTCTAGTAMWAGTGAGGACATCGGMCTCATAAATAYAAAAAATAAAATCTTTTRGYGTTTTATKTTGGTGGATTTACMCATTAAGTAAAAAAAGCTATAATTTACTACATGGATGTGATAAAGCATTTAGCTGTATATTGTGAAACTGATCTCTCCGTGAAGAAACTGTAAATTTTCAGTCACATGGTATGCTCTAATGTGTATTTAGTGGCTACGCATTGATTTGAGCAAGCTTTATGCTTTCTATGAACCCTAACCAGTCCCTCAGGAGGTCAGATTTAGAGTATCAAAACATTTGTCAGCTGTTAGTGAATATTTATCCTAAAGGCTCTAAAATAAATTGACAGTTTTCTGACCCTGCAGTTAGTCACTGTCTCTCCCGCGATGAAAAAAAAAAAAAAAAGACAGTTGGAAGAGCGGCTTGCTCTGCGGTGCCAAATCGCCCCAKGGACGCGTTTCCTCTTCCTCTCTTGGAAACACTCATCATTAGCACCTACACAGTTTTGACACCTGGGGTGGAAAATGGAAATATTACGTCACGTAGTTCAAATCTGTGTTGCTGTCYACAGTCCGGGTTCAGTTGAGGAACGGGAGAGGCCAGATCAAGTCAGTGCAAATGGAGATGTTTTTTTTTTTCTCTTTTTCTGCACGGCTGTGAAATGGCACACAAGAAARGATGTGAACTCACTGAAGTTGCAGTTCAGCCTCACTCCCACRCACTTGCTTTATGGATTATCACGCCTTGTCAAGAGTCTGATGAATGTGACGAAGCGTACCCTTGTTGTTTCTCCTTCACAGTGAAGCACGGCGAGATCTGACTGCGGAGATGTGTGAAGGTTGTGAGTCTGAAACGAAGGACACAGCCTCTCTGGGTGTGAGCGGTGATTCATAATCTTCAGACAGAATCTGAAGCCAAACCTGTTCCATCTCCCAAAAAGAAGAGTTATGATCCGGGGCAGAATAGAAGACTTTTCGCTGGCACAGTTCTAGTTTTAATAGCATGTGTTACTGAGGGCACCGTGCAGTCTATTTTTGATGAAGACGTGACCGTCTGTCTGCTTGGTCCAATGTGGACGTGTCTCTTGTCTCTCCTCATGACCGTCTCTTCGTTGCAGTGTGCGTCAGTGACCTGGAACCGTGCTCTCRTCGCTCTTGCTGTAGGATTAGGTGGTTAGAGCTGTTATGTTGAGGGCCGTAGGGCGGCACCCAGCAGTACGAGTATCTCTGCCCAGTTGAGCTTTCTCTGTCGGCGCCCTGTAATTACCGCCCTGCCTGTAGATAGCGACTCACGACACGGTTTCGTAAATGCAGCTGCTCCGCTGTGTCTCTCTCTTTTCTCTCTCTGTTTGCCTTCCCTTCGGCTACCCCCCGAAGCCTCTCAGGCCTCCAGCTCCCATCATCCAGTGCCTCCAGATGGTCCCTGCCGGCAGTTGAGGTTTTTTTTTTCTTCCTCTCTTTGCCAGTTTAAAGGGGAACATTTGAAGTGGATTCAAATGGAGAATGTGGTGTTTGCTTGTATTTGCCAGAATAGAGACATCAAAGTGTCTGCTGACCCAGACAGTTGGTAATAAAATGGATGAAGCATTAGGATAAAAAGCATATACTTATTGAATTTTTAAGAAGTGGACAAGAGCAGYGTTTAATGGTTTTATTGATGATTGCTGCTTGTACTGACAGGCGGACACTTGATTTTCGTACACTTTTTAAAATATTCCTTGACTCGCTTATTTTTTAAAAGGGGTCCCTGATTAGTTGTAACATAGACTTTATTTAATAAATTGTATTTTAACTGCAAAATAAAGACTGTAAAAATAC
>NW_013952409.1:5683123-5691937 GCF_001266775.1 Austrofundulus limnaeus | reverse complement strand
GTCTTTATTTTACAGTTAAAATATGTTTATCAAATAAAGTCTAATGTTACAACTAATCAGGGATCCCTTTAAACTAATTTTATGTTTAAACTGAACAAAACAATAAGTAGAGATGAAAGAACGTTAATAATAAAGTTTGAACGAAATCACTTTAAAAACGAAGCAGGAAAACGTATTAATTCTGGATGATACTGCAGCGGCAGTGCGACACATTGTGCTCTCTTCTTTTGTGAACTTCCACACACATCAGAACACAAATCAAGTAAWGAGTGGTTTGTCAGTCCCCAGTGGCAACAAAAACATAACCAATTGACCACTGTAGTAATTGGAGGTATATATTTGGCATTTTCTCTATTAACTGACACAAAAAGGAGATATGTTGAAGACATCCTGTTCATGTATGTAAATATATATTTTTGTCTAAGTTTTTATTTTTTCATGGTTATTATTCACACGTAAATAAAGAAAGGAGCTAACTGAAGCAAATGAGTCATGTTAAAGGGGACATATCATTCAAAATCCACTTTTTTGGCGGTTAAATGCATTTTGTTGTGTACGTCGGGTCTTTAGGAATGCAGAAAATCTGAAGTTAGTTTCTCCCGGTGCTGCGTATATATCATTATATTCTGTTTGGGCCATATTTTTCAACTCGTTCAGTTATCGCTGTTTCCTATGGTGTTTAATGAACTATTATGTCAAATTATTTGTGATGGAACTGCCAATAAAATTTGGACGTACCAACCCCAATCTGGTAATTTTCATTCTCCTCTGGCTCTGGGTCAGAATCTGGCTTCATCATGTTAGGCTGGATGGACGTCTTCTGTTGTTGTTCTTTTAATTCGTTTATAAACAAAAAAGTTTCTTTGCTGCAGTATAGTCGTAAACTCCTCTATCAAACTAGAAAGGACTGCTCTGGAAGCTGGAGGGGGGCGGGGTGTGAAGCTCCTTAAAGAGACAGCCTCAAAATGAGTTGATCTGAGACACACCTCAGAAAAGGGGTGAAAGAGGGGCTTGTGGAGTTACAATAAGGAGGAATTTAGACCATAGCATTGCAGTTTCATTTTATATAAACCCCAACTGAATGATTTAAATGTGAAAAATTAGGATTTAAAAGCATCACATATCTTCTTTAAAACATTTTAACCCAATCTTATTCATCTGACACCAGGCAGGAGAGGTTGGTTTGGTTTTGATCACAGAAGCTTTGGATTCAGTCTCTCATTTTCCTCCRGATAGCCAGAGAAAGTAGAAACTATTATTTTTACCCTCACCACAAATGCAAGATAAGCATGTCTGGCAGAAATTCATTTGTTTCCAAAACTACTACGAAGGAGGGGTTTTAATGTGTTTGTGAGTTGTTTTGTCTACCAACAAACCCCCACAGAATTGTGTGAAGCCTTCGTCTTGGATAGAATGAGTTCATATTTAGGTTAATGGAAAACAACTGACTAGACAGCATGCTCTTCTCCCCCCTTACTGCCATCAGGAAAAAACTAATTTATTCTGTGACTTCAGTACTGTATTTACCTTGTTTAGTACATTTTACACATACTGGTCTTTGTGCTGTATTTTTTCTGTTGTGGCCAGAAAGGAAAAGTTGAATTTTTTTACACATATTGATAATCCACTGTGAAATTTAGCATTTATAATGTGTTTTATAGGTATACTTTCTACCATGTCAAAGGTGTAAATGCACACTCACTGCAAGAACACTGCAGACCTGTTGGCTTATTTAGGACTTCGTCTTTAACTTTTCATTCTGCAGGTTTAATAATTTTTTTTAATTGACTGTTGAACATATTAAATCATGTCTGCTCTCTCCTGAGATTAAACCTTGCTCACATTCCTGACCTCTCTTATGCCATCAGGTGTCAATATGTGTGGGTAAATGTAAGGGAATACTTAGATATTGGAGCCTAAAATGTGTGCTTTAAGACAAGGTCATGTTAAATAAGTTTATTGTGTATTTGCCATGATGGTTTCAACAAATTAAGATGGCTTTAAGTTAATTAAAACATTATGTGAGTTGTCAAAATGTGCAGATAACTGTCAGAAATCCAACAGGAAGAGGCTTAGCATACTCCAGTGCAGACAAAAGTCTTTATGAGAGCAAAAAGTGATTTGTGTATAAACATGTTTTGTATGTGAACTATGGATGCAACAATTATTTGAGAATTTACTAACAATTGATTATAACTGATTAAAATGTGACTCAGTTCCTAAAATAGAGTTAATCAGCTTTAATGTATAAAAGGGCATTATGTCTTTAAGACAAACTCAGTTTGATACTCAATAATTGAATTGGGGCTTGAGTGAATCGTTACATCCCTAATGTTGCAGGCTTTGAGTATGGCAGTACTGCTGGTACCCAAACTTATGTCACTTCATTACAGTAATCCTTAAAAACATTTAAGACATGATATTTGGTCCTTCAACACTGCTGGACACTTCTAAGCTTCAGGTCCAGATGGTGTCTAGACTTTGGAGAAACAACAAATCTGAAATAACCTGTGATAACTGATGTGCAGGTAGTTCCGTGGTGCTTTCGGTTTTTAGGGGAAACGGAGACTTCACAGACAAGAACAAAGAGCGGAAGCTCTTGCGTGAACAGTCGCCTCAAATGGCTAGTTTTTGTGATATGTAAGAGCAGAAGAGCAATAATTTAAAGATGGGCTTTCAAGCTGATCATGAGCTGTCACCATGCTCACGGCTTCTTTAAAGCCCTCTCTGTCTTCCCCGCGAGGCCAGGGCAAGCTGCTTTAAAGCTGCATTAATCAGGCTCTGACGCTTTGTAATCACCCAACTGGTTTGCAGCGGGATGAGAAACTAGCCATATGTAGCTGTCGGGTGAGCTGCCTGCTGGTTGATTGGCGCATTAGAGGCTGCCTTCTCTGCACCGCATGAGACGTTAACCTTGGCCCTCTTTCAGTACTCTCATTGCTCTTTTGGTATAGAGTCTAATTATTTAATTAAAAACCCACAGATTATGTCACTGAAAACACAATGCGGGATAGTACAACACACAAAGACTTAATGCAGTCAGCCTAAAATACCCACAAAAAGAATTACTTTAAAAAGCAATAAGTTGGAAGAAATGTTGCTTTTTGGTGGCAAATATCCAAGAAAGAAAGAAATGATGCAACAAAAGCATTCAAGCTGTCAGTGAGTTTAATGAKGAATGGATTGAACAGTTAAACAGTAAATAATTTCCCAAATGGATGACTGAATATATGTAATGTTTCAGATATCTGCACTATAATTCAGTGTTTTGAAATAATACAACAGGAGTGTTAAAATTTCAGTGTTAAACTTTTGGGTGTTGATTTAACTCCCCCCTAGTGTTATTTTAACACTTTCTGAGTAAACTGACACCCAATGTTGTTGTTAATTCACAGTGTTGATTTCCTCAGTGTTGTCTCAACACTGGACAGTGTTAAATAAGTTCCTCCCACAGTTAAGTCTTATATAACACTTAACAGTGTTGTTATATGACACCATGCAGTGTTGAAAGCAGTTTTCTGCAAAGCCCCGCCCTCTTTCACCTCATGTCAGACAGACCAGCATTTACCCAGCATTCCTYGCTGAGAAATCTTGCAGAAATGATGTTTTTGCATGTTTATGACTGTTAAAGAAGTTCATGASAGTAAAAATTAKTTGKTCTGGTTAGTTTTCTTGTTCAGTTTGATCAAGTTGTTCAACTTTAAGTTTGTGTTTTTGGCCATAAATCGACACCATGAGTCAGAGGTATGTCCTGGTGTGTGAAGAGTGACTCCATTATACTTTTCTACTAACTCCTGACAAAGAGTGTGATATTAACTCTGAGTGTTAAGTTTATACTCTCAATTTGATGCTGGGTTGACACCTTGGGCTGTCTGTTAACCTTTCAAAAACCACAATTTCCTTTAACAATAATACACTGGTGATACTGTTAACATTTTGTTTTAACACTGTTGAAATGTATGGCACCCAGTATTGTTGAATATTTAACAATTCTGGTGTTACTTTTAACACTATATTTTAACACTAACACTATTTTTATGTTAATGACACCCAGTATTGTTGAATATTAAACACTGGTAGGTGTTAAAGTAACAATAAAATGGGTGTTGAAATTTACCACTTTCACAAATCTTATTTTAACACCAGCGAGTGTGGGCACATATAGACACTTGTTTGGTGTTGAAATTAACACTGTGAGTGTTAAATTAACACTGGCATTTTTGCTGTGTAGGAAATGCTATGCTGCTATTAGACATGAGTTTTAAATAGTCTGACTTGGTTGGGCTAAGTTCTTAATGAGTCTCGACAAAGGTTTGGATTTCTGGAGCTCATGCTGGCTGATGGCTTTTAAGCTGTGGCCACTCTCAGGCTCCTGGCCCTCTTCATATTAATGGGATTACCAGGACTGTTGATGAGAGGGAGCACGACTTGTAAGCAGAGAACCTTAAACCATTAGAAACAAAAACTCCCTTGTCCACAATATTCAGCAGGGATGCTATAGCTTGCCCTTTTTACTATAGAAGTGGAAAGAAGAAAGAAAAAAAAAACCTTCTCACTTTGCCTCTCCATCTCTGAGACATTGCTCCCTATCAGGGAATGCTGGCTCATTTCGATAAGGTTATAACACAAGTTGGCCTCTTTAAAGGCTTTGCCTTTTGTCTATTGTAAGTAAAAGGGGGTTGTGTGGTCCTTCTGTTCTCCCTGGGCTCTGAAAACGAGGCCATTTGTCRCCAAATAGAAGAGAATTAGTCCCTTGTTGTGTTGCCGCGTTGTTTATTAGGACAAAAAAAGCAGGACCCCGGTGTTTACTGGTTGAACAGAGCAGAAAACTAATGCAGTGTTAAGCGCCAGCCCTGTCAGAATCAGTCGGGTAAACTCATTACAGTCATACGTGCTCTGGTACACATGCTCCCAAAGCTCTGGCTCCRTTATAGAGAAAGAAAGACAAAGCGTCCACAATTGATGAGTTCACAAACGCTAAGTTGTGCCACAAAAATGCCAACTCTTTTTGTTAATTTCAGTTGACTTGGTTTTATTGGTGGGAACATGTTGTCAGTTAAAGCACTTGATGGTTTCCAGACTAGACATTAGACGTATGCCTAACCAAAACCAAGAGAATGGTGATATAGAAAGTTTTCTTTCATTTTAACATATAACTAAAACTGGTTTTCCATGTTTTAGTCCGGAGTAGTTGCGAGTTCCATAAAGGTTCGTTTCCCAAATCACTCAAGTCCAGATAGTTATTTTCCAGTTGTAATCGGAGGAAATATCAATTGGAATGGCCCCTAATGTCGTAATTTTGAGTCGGGGAGTTGGTGCAACATACCCGAGCATTCRTGATGTCATCATTTCAACATGGCTGCTCCTCTCATCAACTTTAGGAGCTCTGTGTTTACATAAAGTGAGTCGTATTTGTAGTACATCATTGCGATTATTACTCAAAATGCGGCGTGTAGTTCGATTGTTGTGTTATTGTAGCATTATTCCATCAGCGCAGGAAACAAAAACACTTTTTTCCGAAGTTTTGACAACCTGGAAACTGTAATGCTTTCAACTCAGAATTGGTGTCAGTCTGACTTCAACTAAAACACATAATTAGCTCCAGTACCCTCTCCATGACATGTCATGCTCTCAAAGTTCTTTTTTGAATCAACTAAAAATCTTTAAATATTCTGATTTGCTTAGATCGTAAGCCGAAGTTTGTTAGCTGGGTGGTTTTTCGAATCAGATGCCTCTACTTTTATCATTTCAGTTTGTTTAAAATGTATACAGACAACTACAGATGCAAATTAGCATAAGGCTAAATCTGGTGCAATGCATCAAATGCTTTTACATTTATGTTCTTATTGCACACTGTCCTGATTAAATAAAAATGTGCATATGTTGACCATTCATTGTTTGCATTCAGCTGCAATAAAAGTAATTCTATGTAGAAAAATMTTCACTGATGAAAACACAGAGCTCACTATTTGACTCGGTAAAATGTGGAAAATTCCTTTGGTTGATCTCAARAGGAGAAAAAAATAGCATTTGTACTGTAAAGTATTCTGTTACTTTAATTTACCTTTCATATCCAATTCAATTCTTAAAGAAACGAGTGTCAAAGATACTGTGGTTTGTGTTGTCATGGTTTGAGTGGTTTTCACGTATGATAACAGTATCTAATATTTCATCAGTGTGGTCAGTGAGTCAGACACAGTACAGTAGGACATGTGGTTTGGCCAATTCAGCAAGGATGGATACCTTTCTGCTCCCACTGGACCTCTAACACCGAGTCATAAATAAAGATATACCCTTTGAGGCGTATACTCGGGCGCTGTAAATTTGTTTTGGATTATTACCATTCACTTCAAACAAGAGAAAGCGATTGAAGAAAGGAGGGAGACGGGTTGCTCGAGCATTGCTGCTCACTTTTTCTACGTCCGTGGCCATGGCCAGCAGAGTAAATTGAAAACCAAACCTTTTGGGGCCACAACTGTCGGGGTTGCCTCTTCCTCCTGTACTCTCTTATTTCCTACCTCTTACCAGACCACAGCAACAGGAGGAAGCACATCTTTTCACAAGCTGCCTCTAATTGATACTGCTGAGCCCTGGGAACATAGAGAGTGGTTTTAGTACTCTGCAAAATGCGTGCAAAGCACAACAGCTTGCCACCCTCTGGGACACCACAGGTTATTTACAGCCAGACGACCAGTCTGGTCCAGGTTCTTCATTTAAGTGCATATGGAGGGAAAAAAATACAAAAATAAAATTTCACAGTGCTTGGATGCAATCCCTACCTAGCCTATCTTCAAATAGCTGCAAACATTGAATTTCATCCAGAACTATAATCTCATCCTTAAGTGACTTTTACTAAATTTTGTGGTGGATATAAAATAGTGACAACAAATTTATGTGTATGTTAAGATCCCCCTGTTGGCTGTACTTTTTTTGCTACTGTTCCTATTAATAATTTTCATGTCTTCATCACTGGAGGTTTTTCATGGATGTTTTTTAATTGGGGATGTAATAATTAATTTAATATTGATTAATAATTGAATGTAACCGCTTAAATTGTGAATTGATTAATAAAAATGAATGAATCAATTTCATTGTTTTTGTTTAACAGTAAGTTCTGTCCTGAAGATGAATTCAGTTTGATATTTGATAACTTTTGGTCACAAAAATGCTTTGATGATAACTGTATTCATTTTGAAGTTTTGTTATGAAAAGAAAACAGACACAGTTTGGTACAAGGACAAAAACTATGTTGTTAAAAGAAAATAGCTTGTTGAAAAAAATTGAAAATAGTCATAATCTTGAACTTAAAATCAATATTTGAATCGTGGCTCAAGTGAATCATTACATCCCTATTTTAAAGTATTGTTTTATTTTAAACAAATTATAGCAAATTACTTGTGTTGAAAATTGTGCATAAAGTCAGTTAAAAGTAGTGTAAACTGACAGTAATGTAAATTGTCAAAACTTGGTGAAACAGAGGAGTCTGACATCTCCAGATGGAGATTAGCTCAATTTGTGTTACATTTAGGACTAAAATCCAGCGTCCTGCCATTCACTTTTTTTTTATTTGACTATGTCATCAAGAGTAAAATCCAATTGACCGCCTGGATTGTGATTGTTGACACGGTTGATTTTCAGTTGTTTCTTTTGGCAGAGCACTGACCTTCAGTGTGTGTGATGTTTTTCAGTATCTAACCTTTTACATGCCTGACATTTACTTCTAGATTTTTTGTTGTTTTTTTTTTGAAAAGTGGAGCAGGGAATGGAGTGGATGGAGGCGCACAAATGACCCAAGTAGACTTTTGGCCTTCAAAAGAAATTTTGTTCAGGAGAAAGTGAATACAACTCCTTTTAAAAGCCGGTTTGAGTCTTTATGCACATGTTGTCCTGACTATGAACTCCTGCTGCTTTCAGCCCTACAACCTTTACCTGACAAAACGTAAGAGAGGTCCAAAACCCTGACCAGATCTCCCCCGAGTGGCTCCTCCAAACATGTTCTGCATTTACATTCAACACATTTCTCAGCACCACATGGCAGAAACATCAGCAGCTGCTTTAATTATGAAAGCGTTTCAAGGAAAATCCATTTCCAGCAATGCTATTTCAAGAACTTTATTCTCATTTGTATTAGTGAATGGTGGGGTCCCAGATGAAAAACCTTAACCTCGAGCTATCTTTATGCAAGCAGGCTGTCATTTAAACACCTAACAACTTTTTCTTATCCGTCAAAAAATGTTAACCTCTTTCCTCYTCGTGGCCAAGTTTAATGTTTTCACTGAAAAATAAGCTCTACTATCTTGAAAAAAAGACAAATGACTCCTGAGGAGGACAGTTGTGTAAAAATACACTCCTTGAGGCAAGCCGTTTCCATCTGAGAAGAAGTGAGGATCGTATCTTGCTGGCAGAGTTTCTTTACATGTGTCAAARAAAATACACATCAGCACTAAACAATATATTAAACGACTTGTCTCGCACTCTTGCMTGAGCTGCTTATTTAGTGAAACATTTGCTAATGCAGCATCACCATCAGTCTACTTGATTGATGAAGCTGGTGACTCCTGGTTTGGGCAGTTCAGCCAGGCAACATGTATCACCCTTGACATCTTGTCCACTTTCTGGAAATCTAGCTGTTTTCTTCTGGGAGAATAGACCCTGATTGGTGGACTGACTGGTGCTTCGGCTCCTAAAAGGCTTGCCATTCTCCTCAGGAGCTTGTACCCAATTGAGAAATTATTGGGCCTCATGCAAGAACATGTTTGTATTCTTCTCCTAAATTTCTCTTACTTTTGTTCGTACGAAGGGTTTGTACGAACA
>NW_013952409.1:5678284-5682909 GCF_001266775.1 Austrofundulus limnaeus | reverse complement strand
ATCTTAGAATACGAAAACATTGGTGAATGCCACAAATTCTCCTAAATCACTCGTACGCACAATTTAAGAACAAATCTGTGTGTACGAACGGTTCTCACATGAGGCACAATAATCTTTTATTTGGTTGTTTTTTCTTTCTTTTTAAATCCAATAACCAATGTAAGAACAGAGATGCCTTGGTGAGATGATTAGAATTTATTTATTTTTCCTGTTTTCAACGATAACTGGTGCCATCTATTTATGCAATGATATATAGCATTAYGGTGGGAAATTAAGGACTTGTGTTGAAAAATTAAAAATACACTCTTTCTGCAGTTACTTTTGGAGCACGCCTTAAATTTAAGTTTAATATGTGGCCAGCAGTTTAGAAAAAGAACAATGCAGAATATTTATGAGACTCTTACTGCAGTGTTGGTGATGGCTGCGGCTCTGAATCATATGAATGATGGATGTTGGTCGTCACCATGAACAGATGAGTTGGCAGGTGACACGTTGGCATTTTCTCCTGCTAAATGGGCTTTTAATTTGCAGTAACAGGTAGACATGAACAAATTAGCATAATTTTAAAAGGAGAAAATCTATTTTTTGTAAAGAATCTAGAGAGACAGTTTTAAAAAAAAAACACTTTAGACAACAAATTGTTTTGTGCAACTATTTATAAGTACTTTAAAGGCAACAGCGGGGTTTGCAGGCCTCAATTCTGGCAGCTACTGGAAAAAAAAAACATTTACACTTGTCCATAAAAAGACACTTATGGCACAAARGCAAAACATAGAACATATTGTTTTAAAGTGATTACTCAACAAAAAACAACAACAAACAGTTTTTTTAATTCACTAATGTTGGATAGTTTTCAATAGACTGTGGTTCATTTAAAAAGATTTCCTTTGTTTCCTTTTGTTACACACATACTGTAATTATCTCTCATTCACATTTTGGCTATGGGTCTGCACTTGTTGTTTTTTCAGTGTAATTGCCTTGTTTTCATGGGCACTTTGTGTTTTACACTAAATTGCAAACTTGGCCTCAACTCTCTGTAATTACAATTATTCTTATGCAATCGTGATCGAGCTATGCTTGGTCTCTACAGCCTATTAAAAAAACAGGCCTTACTTGTGTACTAATTTAAAATCTTATTTTTTTATATAAAATGTGAGTATTTAACAAAAAATATGGAACATATGTACTTTCTCAATACATTGCTCAAGTTTTTTTGTGTTTGTGTCGAGACATAATAGCTTTTCAATACACCATCTGAATCATTCCATTGTTAAAACTTGTGCCAATATCACATAATTATCATTAGGAATGATCTCATTGCGTTCACAAAATGAACTCTGGTTTTCTTCAACAGGCTGTGCTGTCATGATCTCTGGAATATATCTGATTGAGAAATTAGCAGTTTGAAGATTTATGTTCTGCAGTTTTTCATTTCTGTGTTGAATATAAATTCTAGTTTGACATTTTAACACTAATAATGGAAATTTTCAGAGAAAGCAAATAATCAGATTATTCTATTTGCATTATGAAGTACATTTTTAAACACAGCTATAGTTTTAGTGTTTTTGTTTTATACTCAGACATAGTTGCATTAGTGATCAATTTAATTGCAGACTTTTCTCTGCTCCTCTACCTCTTTTACTAAGTGWCACCTTGCCTTGTTACAACATTATGTGCACGAGCAGCTGAAACGATGCACAAGTGCATTACGCAACTAGTGTGGCAGCATTCATTTTAGATGAAAATTAACTTTGGGTTGTTTCTGTTGAAAGGTTTGACAACATGAAACAGTTCATTAGCAGACAATAGACACACAAAAAAGAAAACAGTCTTGTKGTTGAAAGTAAGTAAAAGTTGAKGATTTCAGGAATATGGGTGTAATTWTRAACTTGAATAGGATGARGTGGAACAAGTGGACTAAATGTGGACATAGTCAGTATTTGGACTTTGTTCTGTAACAGAAATGTAGGATGAAGTGGCCTAAATGGAACTTATGTAAACAGCTTCATTGAAATGTCTTATTAACAATCAGTTCATTGTTAGAGATTTYGCTCTAAGTAAAAACATCACCCTTGAGTTGCCTGGATGAACATGTGTACTACTCTCCCTCTGTTTACAATAATCCAAAACAGGCTTTTATTTGTCTGCAGGGTACTTGATCTGAAGCCCTCAGATTGTAGCAAAAACATTGGCAAAGATACGCCTTCTTACATTTGGCTCCTTTTTAAAACCAGAAAGCAGATGGATGAAACTGCACATTTTTTGTCATCTCAACAGCTGGATCCTTAAAATAGATTTTGTATGAGAGTCATTTTTTTCCCACAAGATGTTTTTATTTTTTGTATATTTGTGGTATTCTGAATACTTTTTTTGTGTAAATATTGTTTTCTGTCTCCAGCTGATTCACCAGCACACACTTACTGTCTAAACCAGAGCAATGTTGAAATCTATAAGTTTTTTGGATCTGGTCAAACCTACAATGTGAATTGGAACACTTCTCGTACGGTTTTAACACATGTACGATTTTTTAAGTATTCTTTTACGGTAGGTGAAGAGAAAAGCTCTTAAAATTTTAAACTAAACTTTGTAAGAAAAATACATGTTCAATACGACTGAAGTCAAGATGAAAACACCATTGTTAAATAAAATGATTTGTGGTAGGAATAAAACCATACAGCACCAGAATCTCTGGAACCGAGTGAGGATCAATTGTCACCGGGCTGACAAGGAAAACCACACTGGCTAAAAGCCAGGAAGTACATCAATTTATACGATTCTTCAATGCCTGAGTTCGCCCCCTACTGACCTACGGCTGAATCACAGGCATTCATCCAAAAATCTCAACCTAATGTTATAATAACGTTTCACTTATGTGTTGTTTATAATTCGGACATGTAACTACTCTATATCAATTAACACATAATAGATCAAACATTATAAAAAGGAAACCCTAATAATCTAGTGTTGTGCTTCTAACATCAATACTAGCCTGTAATAACTATAAATTTCTTCACCTTTAAAGATAAAGTGTTTTTGATTCGGATCAAAAGTTTCATCATGAAACTGATGATGACTGAATTCAAAGTGTATAAAATTTCTAAATAAATCCTTTAAAAATTTAAATAAATATAAGAAATTCCAACAATATTTTGATTCTGATTAAAAAATTGATATAAAAAAGCAGCTTCACCTTTACACAGTAATGTCTGACAGCTTTCAAGCTTGATCAGAAATCACTTGTATTTTCAGAAATGTCAAGTGTTGACCTTTAAATGAGTGTGCAGATAGACATTATTGTGTGGTTATGATCATGTCGGGGACAAACGGCACTCATCCAAAAAAACAAAAAACAAAACCACCACACGCCACACAAAAGCATCATACATAGTGCATCGTATTGTGTCCAACCCTGTAAACACGATCCATCATAAGCAATCAGTGCAGCGTGACAATACTAGAATTCCAGATTAGATACAGCTGAGTGCTTTCACCGTGTCCCCAGAAGACTGCTGTGATGCAGGATCATCWGTGTGAGGTGCAACCTTTGTCTGATTCATGACGCTCATCTCCTTCCCAGCTTTGGGYAGCAGCCAAGGAAATTTACCTTAGCTTATCACAAGACTTTATAAACATTTAATGTACTGAGCTGCTTTCCTCAATAAAAAACTGCTGTGCACTCTTAACTCTCTCATTAGAAAAYACTCAGAAGGTTGATCCTTCTCTATTAGAGGGGAGCACATTGATTATTGTGTACTTTAAAATGAGGAAATCAGGCTTAATGTCAAGGAGTTTCCTGAAAKGATTCAGGAAATAAACAACTGGTGTTTTCTCAGTGTTAAAAGACAGACTGTAAATAGACAACCACTTGGTGCAYATTGTATGTTTGTAAGATTAAAGCACATATTTGCTGTGCAGTTCTGCAGTCATAGTTTGTGTTGGTGGCTCAGCTGGCGATGTGTTTATGGCGGCTGTAACTGTAAGGCTGATTGTTTGGCAACACTTTCTGCAGTGTGCACTGAGTCCATGAATCAAAGAACATATTAGCTGAATCTACAGAAGTGTGCAACTCAAGATCTTTGGTATTTAGGTGGCCAAAATGGAGTCCTGGTTACAAGGTTGTACTGTCATCCTATGTAGAAACTGTATTTTCCACTTGGTCATTTCATCCTTTGATGAAAAGTCAATGACAATAAGGGGCTGTAATACAGACAGACTTCACTCATGGTACTTTTATTTTTGAATTATATTAAGATTATAACATTTACGTTCGACTTAAGCACACCTGTAGATATGCACACTTTATAAGTCCACAAAAATTATATTTTATCAATTTATGAAATCTCCCATGAGCCTTTGCTGCCAGAGCTTAAGTCAAATTCTCTCCGAGTGTATAACAGTAAAGCTGGAACATGTTGCCCTATCCCTCTTTCTGGCATACTTTACAGTTCTTAAAGGTTTTGGCGCCCTTATTTTTAAGAGATTTTTTAAAAAGACAATATTGTTATGTGCTTAGCCAGTTTATTGCATTAAAGGAGTAATATCATGTAAAATGAACTTTTTTGAGTTTTATATCATGTTATAATGTTATACTCTCATAAAAAACATGCCCAAAGCCTTGCTTTGAC
>NW_013952409.1:5673228-5677120 GCF_001266775.1 Austrofundulus limnaeus | reverse complement strand
GACATAGATACTTTATTATGGTATAGTATTTAAATATATGCCTGAGAAACACATAATATTGGCCCTTTAAGAGGTGCTTTGTGGTGGTGAATGTGTGCAGCTTTGTGAGTTCAAAAAAAGAAGAGCAAAGCAAATTTTTAGTTAAATGAAACAGCATGTCTGTCCTGACATCCAGGACCACTGGTGGCTTTAAAATGAGTCAACCTGTCTGAAAACGATAATTGATTTGTTTCAGCACCCCTTCTGGCTGCGTGAAATGGAACGACAGGTACAGTCTCGGGGCGTAGAGTTGAAGGAGACAAGGAGGGAAATAAGTGGTCTGTGGGACACAGAAAGATCAATACGACATGACAAGGCTGTGGAAATTGTTCTGCAGCTCTTTGTTCTCATGTGACCTCTATCAACCACCATGTTTTCCACACGAAACCTTGAATGGTTGTACTAAAACCGACAGGGGCCATTTGTTTTTACTGATGCTGTGGTCGGCCTCATGCTGTTTTCTTTATTTCTCCTCAGGCTAAAAATAATTTGTTGACCGACTCATCATATAGGTGACATAAAATACAACAGGAGGTTTTTTGCTATCCAGTTACATGACAAGAAATTTCACTTTAAACAGTAAAAAAWGGCACAAAATGTKTTTTTTTTTTTATTCCTTGAAAATCCTGTGAATAGACGAGTCCAGTTTTTTTTAGTTGGGTCATATTATGTCTATGGAAGACACAGTCCAATAAATTCATCACAGATCAACATCCACTTGGGATMAGGGTTAAACATTCTGTTGGTATAACATGAATTATACTTTAAAATAACAATACGACAGACCACAGTGACTATGTTGTCTTTCTGAGGCCTGTATTCTGTCTTCAGCTTTGAAACCAGCAGCCCAGCCATCTATTGTAGTTTTTGGCAACATCAGCTTCCAAGTCAGCAATGTTCTGCCAAAAGAGGCAAAAGGTCAATTGCAATAGCCCTTTAAAATCATAAAAAAATCCATAGTCGAGTATTTTCATTGTGGTTTTGAAAGAATGGCTCTTCCTCAAGAAATGCAGCCGAAGGGTTCCAGGGGGAAATATTTCACTTTGCACCTTGTAAAGATCAGTGAGCTTACCTCGAGTGCTGCTGCTAACGACCTTTCGGTGAAGCTCTTTCTCATGACACCGTGAAAGAAATCTCAAGATTTAAGAAGTGAAAAATAGGGAAGTTAAGACGATGCTAACTGCCTTTGCAGTCGTTTTACTTTACCATTTAAAACAAACAGAGTCATCATCTTCATCCCTTCATTTCCTGAGTGAACAAGTGGCTGCATCTCCCCTTTGGCTAAATGTCCAAATCTGCTGATTTTAGTACTAAAAACTACATTTCTCGGCCACGAAAGCTAGAGTTTGGCATGAACTCCTGGCTACTAAGTTAAACTTATATATTTGTTGCGGAGCATTTTTAACCCAGTTTACATACCTTGAATGTTTTACAGTTGTGCAGAAAGACAAAAGACAGACAATTAGTTGCTTGAMCTTAAAGTTCAGCTCATAAATTTTGAGTCCATAAACTATGAGAACATTGTTTTCTTCTTGCTTCTAACAGTAGTTAACAAATTAGAGCTCTCTGGTCAGTTCTTTGTTTAACGGACAGAGCTGAAGGAAAAAGCTGTATTGATTGAGTTGTGGTGAACATTAGAGACCAGAATAATGCTCAGTTTGCAGATCTCAATTATAAATCTATAGAGTGACACTTTAATGAAGCCGTGGTTTAGGTGTGGCAAAGCATCCTTCTCAGGGAACAACAAATGTCGACTAAAATCCTAGTCGGGCTGCAGGATATCAGGAAAACCCAAGTAGGGGTCTCTGCAGAATGTGTTGTCCTGTGGGCGGAGAYRGCCCAAATMGTGATTGGCAGAGGTCTTAATGTGGGCGGAGATGGCCCAAGAGATGTGATTGGTCGRATTGACTGTGGGTTATGAGGCTGGAGGCAGCAGGGAGTAGCTTGRTTGAGTTGGGCAGGAAGTAASGTTTTTTTAGATTAATTTTATCATAACTTGAGAAAGGAAAGTGCTATCTGCACAAAATTTGAACGTCTTACATGTGAAAGGATGTGTAACAATATGACTCTGTTAAAACCAGCCTATAAAAAATGATTTTTAGTGATCTTTTTACAGGCTGGTTAGGGATGTTTTATCCAAGCCACATCCTTTCACATGTACGACGTTCAAATTTCATGCAGCTAGTGCTTTTCTTTCTCAAGTTATGACTAAAATGAATCTTAATAAACATGTTGCTTCCTGCCTGACTCGATCAAGGTACTCCCCGCTGCCCCCAGCCTCCTCAAACCCCACCGTCAATCCGACCAATCACGTCTCGGGCCATCTCCGCCCACATTAAGACCTCCGCCATTCACGAGTAGGGACGTCTCCGCCCACAGGACAAAACCTACTGCAGAGACCCCTTACTCGGAAAACCTGCGACGTGTGATAGCAGTGCTTAAAATTGTGATGAAAATATGGCTTGTGATAAATGAAGAAATACTTAAGATGTGTTGTTTAGAGCAAAAACAACAACTCAACTAATACATCATTTCCATTAAACCATGACAGTTTTATTTCTAAAAAGTGTAACTAGACACAGTTRCTGCAGTGAAACAACAAATTGTATGCAATACAGATCCCTAAAGACTTTAAAACATCTCCCCCATCAGTTTTTTAAATAATTAATAAAGGCATCTGAAAATAAGTTAAATATAAAACTTATCAAATTAAAATCCAAATTCAAATTATCTCATTACAGTCGTCCGACATTGTCTCCAGTCAGCGTTATGATTTGATGTTGTATCTCRGGTCCATTTTGTTTATCAGACTGATGCTGACAAAATGCTTAAATGCAAACATTAGAGGCAACCATTTATTGCAGTTCATGCACATTTTTGCGTTATGCCTTTTGCACAGGTTGTAATTGCGACGGTGATACATTTGCGATATATTGTGCAGCCCTAAAGTCCAATCCACAGAGCAGTGGTTCCCAAYCCTKGTCCTCAARGCCCAATATCTACATGTTTTAGTTGTTTCCCTGCTCTTCAGCAAGTCTTCTGCTTGTTAATCACTCATTTATTTAGAACATATAAAAATGCATATTTCAAGCATGCCTTTAATGTCAAAGTTTTAGGCTAGAATCATCTTATGATAAGAAGGAACGGAGTTACAGTTTTGGTCAAACCTGGTAATCTCATGGTACACTCAAACCAATGCACACAGACATCGATCATGGCGGGGAAAAAAAAGAAATTAAACCAAAATAGTGGGCAGATGAACCAGCTGATGATGCTGATATTTATTCTAATATTTTTTTGCACCTGGGTTGTAAGTTAAAGTCAAGAGTGAGACGATGCAGCTCGCAGCCAAAAACAGTTTGGCCGTAATTCTGTGAGATAAATCGCTCCGAGGCCGAAAGGAATTCATACTCCCACTCCTAATTTACTAACTTATTTCACGTCAACCAGGGCAGAATATGTTTTTCCCCTGAGAAAGTCTGTCCCTCTCTGAACTCTGTTATCAAGGATCTCACATGTTCGCAGGTTCGTGTGATTAAATCCTCCAACAGCTGCAGGCAGCTGGGTCTTAACAAGGTCTGCGTCTGTCTTGTTTTCTTTTCCACATGTTTTGGTGTCTGTGGCATCGTTCCTTCCCGTCGTAAACATACAGCGCACAGTATGTAAATACAAAAGGCCACGCACCTTTTTGATCCCTGTTAGATCAACAGTGGAGGATTAGCAGAACACCAGGGTTTAGTCAAACAGGGAGACAGGAACACAGACAGGCCGTGCATATGTTTCCAGTCAAAATATTAAATGTCACAAGACAGTGGAAAAACACCTCATTGTTTTGTGTGTATGTGTATATATA
>NW_013952409.1:5662636-5672509 GCF_001266775.1 Austrofundulus limnaeus | reverse complement strand
TTTATATACACATACTTTGTGTCTAACTGTTCTAAACCAGTTTCTATGAACATTTCAAACAGCAGACTTTTTCTTTCTAAATATACAGTATAGACAACTAAACTACATTTTAWATAATCCAAAATGTTTTACCCATGTTTGTGTGCATGTGTGTGTCCGTTAGCTAAATAGCTCATAAACCACCAGGTGAGTTTTATTGAAATTTGCAGAAAATAGATGTACCAAAATTAGATGTACGTTTATCCACAAACGATTACCATTTGGAGTCAACCCAATTCAAGATGGCTGCTATGGCCAGCTGACCTTTACAAGTCACGAGGGTTCAAAATGGCTTGAAATCAGGCGATTTTACAGATACCGATCTAAAGTTTGGTGTGGTAATGGCTGAGATGCATTCCTAACATAATGTGAGCACAAACAGATTGCACAAGATCTGTTGAAAATAGTGCCAACAATTATTTGAAATAAAACATGTCTGAAAGAAACGTGTCTCATGAACCCCTGAATGGAYTTAACTAAACTTTCAGGAAGTAATTATTGGATAAACTGATCAACTTTGGAAGCAAATTCAACTCAAGATGGTAGCTTGCTGACATTGGAAAACACAGAAAAGGATGTAACTCAGTCAGTTTTACAGATCTATATTAATATATTCCTTTTTATCAGCCTGACAATCATAAGCATTTATCTTATTTTACACTGTAAGTTTAATAAACTCTGCATCAAATACTTAAGAATAATAGTTTCTCTACCTCCATGGAATGCTTGAATATTTCTTTTTGCTCTACTTGAAGCAGAGAAATAAAACCCAGGGTGACTACAGTTACACCAAACCTCCCAGTTTTGGCCATTACAACTACACCGATCAGAAGAAAAATGTTCACTTCACGTCAACGTGTTATTTTTGAGATTATGAATTCCTCGCTTCGCATAAGGAAATTGGGTTGACACAGACAATTTCTTTCCATTTAAGCAACCTWAATAGTTGATGTTGTTTTGTCTGCCCCTGGGCCCACTGACTAAGCTTTGCACTTTTTCTCTGGGCTTCTGGGCTGGCACAGATTCTCATTACTGTTAAAGAAAAAAAAAAACTTCCTGTGTTCATGTAAAACAGTGAGACTCTAAACTGCTTTAGGTTTCAGCAATCTGGTTGAGGTGATTCTTTATTTTGATYGTAATATGGAAATGGTCCAGTAGAACAGGTGAAGAAACATGGGCTGTAATCTTTTTTGTCATCCACTAAAACAAATTGAGAGGGTCAATAAAATATTTGATGTATTTAAAAGGAATAGTATACAACATATTTTAAAATAAGCTTTGAATTAGCATAGTAAGTGAATAAAATACAAACAAAAATGGAAATTTAGGGTTTGAACAAGATTTGAGATATTTAGGATGTGCCCATTTTAAAGAGTGCAAAGAATGAGACTTGTGTATAAAATCTTATGTACAGAGATAAAATATCTTACATTTTTTGTTAGGTTAGTTTTTATTTTAATCAGTATTCATCCATCCATCCATCCATCCATCCATCCATCCATCCATCCATCCATCCATCCAAATCTTGATTAAAGGCCTATAATACCTTCTCAGAATATCTGAAAATGACTTTCAGCAACTACCACCCAAACCTTACCTCATTATTTGTCACTTTGGACGGGTTAAAGCTTCGTCTTATAGGGATGATCAGTTGAAGGTGTATATTTGGGGATTACTTTTTGAAAATTTCATCAACCTTTCTCCAATGGTTCATGAGGCATTTGCTAACAGGCAACGTTGATTGTAACACAGTAACTTTAAGCACAAGTGTTGTGCATTGGATACTGCAACTACTACACAGTATTAGTTTAATATCTGGGAAACTAACYGAGTTCTTGTTTTGTTTACATTGACTAATATTGATTAGCTGTGGCAGCCATCCTGATTAGGAGTGAACCCAACCATTTAATCACTTGTGAAATATCCAATAATCAATTTCAGAGAGTTTCATTCACATTTGTCTGTTGGTTTAYGAGATATTTTGCTCGCTGTACAGACAAGCACACACAGGCTGAAACATTATCGCTCTGCCCTCACTTTCAGCAGTGGGCAAGTAAAAAGGATAGCAGACATTTGAATCAAATAGAAGTGGTGATTTCATTTATTGGAAAGCATAGAAATGTTTGTTTTGAATCCATTTGTGTGTCGTACTGCGTGTTGTTCCTTGAGCTTGCGTGAGGAAAAGCTCGCGCTTGCTTTTTTTACGAGCACATTTGAGCAGTTTCCCAGTGAGCGTGTGTTTTACAGCCAGATTCCTCCAGGATGAGTCTGACTTTTGATTGAAAAGCCCCACTGCAGTCTCGGGCCTAATGAGCATCACGTCTAACAGGTGGTCCATAAGAGCAGGGAGACCTGCGGAGGAGCTGGGCTGTTAATGATTATTTGCTCTGYGGTGAGCAAATCAGCTCTATCCAGTGCAGAAAACGAATCGTATCGCATTTCCTSAATCCTCTGTTGGTGTCTGTCAGTGGTCTGTGCTGTTGGTGATCAAACAAACAAAGAAATAAAGCGAACTGGTGAGATTATAATGCTAACACGCGTGGTTTAGGGATTCTCCTCACAGTAGTTAGGTTCTGGAGTCAAACCTGCTGAGTTCTCCCACCAGAGACAAGCCTGTGGATCTCAGTTATCATTATAATTGGCTGTAATTAATTGGCTGTGATTAATTGGTGAGCTCCCAGAAATGTCCTCTGACTCACTGAAAGCTAGACGATATCGACTCCAGGACCCTGCAGACGAAACAACTATATTCACAGTGACCAATGCATGAATGAGTGATACATGAATGAACAGTGTTGTATAAAGTACCTCAAAGTGATAATTGAGTAAAAGTACAAATATCTTATCATGAAATTACTTTGGTACAAGTTAAAGTCAAGAATATTACTTGGGTAAAAGTCTTAAAGTATCAGATATTTTTTGTACTTAAGTATAAAAAGTAAATTTCTGACATAAAATGTACTTAAGTATGAAAAGTAAAAGTATTGAGTAAAAATGAGTGGTTAGGTTTTCCAAAAGGACATTTATTGGAAGGTGAACTCTTCAAAAATATGTTGATGGATTGTGTACAATTTGGTGTCAGAATGGAATATATTTATACTTCTCATACAACTACAATTAAATTCACTCTGTCCAGGAGACAGTTTATCTGAATAATGTTTTTTAACAATAATGAGATGAAATGAAATAGGAGAAATGACTTTCTACTTCTTACCTTATTTAAAAATGTAAGGAGTAGAAAGTACAGATAATTGTGTGAAAATGTAAGGAGTARAAGTAAAAAGTGGGCTGAAAAATAATTACTCAAGTAAAGTACAAATACCCAAAATTTCTACTTAAGTACAGTAACAAAGTATTTGTACTTAGTTACTTTACAACTCTGTGAATGAATCATGTTTTCAATTTACTTGYAGCTTTTAGAACTTTTGAATATTTATAAAGTGAATTGTTTCAACCACAATCTCAAATATTTATCTCCTTTTAATTTTTTATTATTATTATTTGGTTGATGTGTTAATGCAAGATCAGAGGTGAAAATGTCTAACATGACGTTTTATTTATAGCCTGGATCATTAAATGATGTTTTG
This sequence comes from Austrofundulus limnaeus, assembly GCF_001266775.1. NCBI lineage: Eukaryota > Metazoa > Chordata > Actinopteri > Cyprinodontiformes > Rivulidae > Austrofundulus > Austrofundulus limnaeus. The sequence goes on along the minus strand of NW_013952409.1, from coordinate 5,668,883 downwards.
CTAGAACCTCACCCCCATTTTTTTTTCTGTTGCTGCTGGAGAGGACTTTTAATAAAATCTGATTTGAGAGCTTGGGAATAATTCCCCTGGGTGTGTGGTTTGTAGGTCATTGTGCCATCACGGTTTGTTCCTGGTCTGTGCGCGGCAGGATAAATGCGTGTCTGAATGTTGCGTCTGTGTGAGGGTGGGGGGAGGGGAYGCAGAAAAGCAGCGGGGGCTTCCATCTTCTTGTCTCGTTGCAGCATCGTAGCCGCTCCCTCCATATGTGGACTCAGTGTGAACTCACCCCCCCCCCTCCCCCCTTCGAAGCTTGACCCACAAATCCCTTCCTTTAGGCAACCAGGGGGATTACGGAGAAATCTGGCTAATCTAATAATGCGAGTTTACTTATGCAAAGTGTTTGTTACACAAACCTTGGCATGGTTTTGATGGGGGGAAAAAAACTAACAAACAAAGATGCACTTCTGTGTGTAYTCCATGTGCAGGTCAGCGAAAGAACGTGCCGAAGCTTCAATCTGAGAGTCTTTGCTTTCCTTTTTTTTGGGATACTTGAGAAGGAACACAAGGCTCGTAAGAGGCCACCTGCAATAACAAATTACTCCCCGGTGTCCAGGAAACTCCAAAAACAGCTCTCTGGATGATTTTCTCTGGATTTATTAATATTCTGCACAAGTCTGAGGGTTCTGCTTGAAATAAAACTTGGGGGGTGTTGCAGGGTGAAAAATATACCTGTGATGGGCTTCCAAGATAATTATTTTCAGTAGCACTTACCAAAAATGACAGTTTGTTACTTGAACAAATACTTGTAGAGTAACTTTTTTTTTTGCCTCAGAATGGTATTGCTGGCCAGCTCTATTTCAAACATCTTTGATCTTTTCTTTTAGTTTATATTTGGATGTCGAGTCTTTATCTGAGACGGAGGTGGGAGTGAAGTGATGGCGAGGGAATAAGGCCGAAGAAAGATAAACTTATCACCTTGTCCAAAGTCAAACAGTTTGGGTGGACGGTTTCACCATAGTTGGCTCTCTCCTGCTTGTGTAAATAGTCCTGTCCTGATGGTGTGATATGGCATCCTCCAGGCTAATTTAGACAGTCTAGGAGGAAATCAACTGGGGGATTTTCTGCAGCAARGGTTAGAGCACAGGAGTGACTGGAAACAGATCTGGTAACTGCTTCTTGGCTGTGTTTACTGGTTTATTCTTCCTCAGACGTCCCCAGACACTTGGAAGTTAGATTACATCTTCTGCAAAGAACTCCCAATTATTTTCTCTCCACTTTTGGCCGGATGATAAAAGATTAATTTTTTTTATTCTGTTGCATTGTAAATAATTTAGAGTGAACAACTGTGATTCGGAACATGTGGGTGTTTTTTGTTTGTTTAGATTTTTTTTTTATGTTTGACTCATTTACAGACCTGATTCCATAAAATTTGTTTTGGAACATTGCAGTTGATCAAACTAAATAAAACAGAGGTGGGGCTTGCGAGCCAGAATTAGCCCACCAACACATTTGATTTGGCCTGCCGGCAAATGCCCTGGTTACCAGATGTAATCTCCTGTCATCCTGTGTAGAAACTGTGTTTCCACTTATAGTTGTTCCATCTGTTGACCCAATGACTATTATGGCCTGTAGTGCTGATAGTTTTCACTCATGGTGCTCACTTTAACTTTCAAGYATATTAAGATTAAACATGAAATACAAGTAATCACAAGAGACATTTAGATTTAAGCTACACTCTATAARGCCACACATACTTTGTTATGAAATGTCCCATGAGCCTTTGCTGCCCGAGTGCACGTCAGACTTTCTCCAAGCGCACAGGCTCATATAAACAAACAGGAAAATTTGGGCCACTGCACAGACTGCTTACCTAATCATAAAAAATGAAARGTCTTTACTTAAAAAGAATTTGTTTCATGTGATATATTATTCCGTTTGGCCCGCAGCCAGACGTTTTCAGTTTGCCCCTCTCAGGGAAAAGTTTGGGCACCCCTGCACAAAAGTGTTATAAGCTGCATTTCCATTGACCATTAAAATGCGCAAATTAGAATTTCGAAAATAAATTTGCTCAATGGAAGCACATCAATTTCGAAAAAAAAAAAAAAGGTTTTCGACAAAATGTTTTTGCGCTAGGTTGAGGKGGTATTTCGGCCGTATCGAAATTGGTGTTTTTCGCAAAACTGCAATGGCAACACTTATTTTGCATCACGGGAGTCACGTGATCAACAACCAGCTGTTTCTACTGGTGAAAAAGATGATGACGAAGAAGATAACAGGAAGTAGAAATAGTAGTAATATCACAGAAGTAACATAAAATAGTAAACTCACCGACTACAATTTCCCAAAAACGTTGCATTCGTAGCCGCTCCCAAGAAGGGACTTGTCGCTGGAAAGCCTCGATAAGACATCGACGTCTCCTCTGATGATGAGCGCTAGTGTCGTGGTAGCAACATGCTATGTGTTTACATCCATTGCTGCCATATTTGTAACGACTTATCGCGAGAACAAACGTATTCACGCATGACTTTAATAGCATTTCTTACTTAATGGAAACACCACAGTTGCGAAACTGTGTTTTTTTCGACATTAACAAAATATCGACAAAGTTTTGCACACATTTGCAATGGAAAAGCAGCTATTGATACCTTTTTTTAAAAGATGAACTCAGGATGGTCCCTTTGCTACATACCTTAGCAAATCAACTCATAAATTTACTTAAATGGGATGTTTTGTTGTAAGTAAAGAAAAGTGGGGTATATATGCAATTTCTGATGCATCATGATGCAGACAGAAACAGCAGTTAGAGAGAATTGGGGGGTGGGGGGGTGGCTACACATAAATAATAGCTACTGGTAGCTGCTTCTGCTAACCAGAGGACTGACCAGCAAACAATGTCAAAATTTCCATGTAACTCAGAAAAGCAAAATTGCATAGTTCAATGTGACTTTTATTGCTAAGTATTWGAGTTCCTATTCAGTTGTGGAAAACCAGGACTTGTGCACTGTTGCACTTTGGAGACACAATAGAACATGATCATCTTACAGAATGTTGAAGATAATAACACAGCCAGCCCCCTGAACCGTACCAAATCAAATCGAGAAGTGCCCAAAGTTTCCCGCCCCTTGTTGCATGTTGTTCGTTTTAATGCCAATACGCAACCTCACAGCCAGGTCTTTACAAAATAGATCTCTGACAGCAGCAGACCAGTATGGAGAAATCTTAGATCTGAGACGCAATCGAAGAGCAAAACACATCTCTCTATGTTGTTGTTTATTTAACTCGATGAATTCAAATGATTTTCTGCACAGAAACAAGAGTCTTGTTAGCTTCCTAAGCACACCCAGGCCACTTCCAGACATCTGTCACCCTCTGTAACAAGCCGCTGAGTGTTGCTTGAAATGTGCATGTTTATTTGCTGTTTGTGCTCCGTGCTGACAGATGCAAAGTGACAGCTGTGAAACATGGCCTGTTAGACATCTGAGACATGAAGTGTAGTATATTATGAGCGGACTCAACAGGCTCATCCTCACAGAATCCCTGTGTTTCTATGGTTAGTAGCAGATCATGGATCTATAAATCCTCTTGTGTAAGAAACCCTGTCAACAAAGCCAGGCCAGGACGAGATGAGGAATGACGCAAGCGTCGATTCATCCTCCCCTCAATTCCTTCCTGGTTTTCTGATCCTGGACACTTGGGAGGTCAGCTGCGTCGCTCCTTTGACCTTAATTCCTTTAAGGAAAGGTTTCCTGAGAAAAGACGTCTGTTTGCACACACATCCCTCTTTTTTTGAAGCTGACCTGGAAACGGTGCAGAGAGCAGGTGACGCACATGCAGACTGTAGAGGAGGCRCTGGAGTGCAGGAAGTACCCCTCCTTTTTTCTTTTTTTGATCTGMTGGCAGACACGGCTCCATCTGCTTCCTTCTCCAAAGGCCGCAGCATTCAGTCACATTTGATGAAGCCAAATAAATAAACAGGAGGATGAATCACGACTTTATTCATGTTATGTCAAGGGTTTCTGCTTGAGCGCTCGAGCCTGGAAATATTTACACATGTGTTAAACAACTTTCAGGGTGACCGGTGTGTCAKACAAAGCCTCGCAGTAGCAGACGTTGTCACAGACATGTCTGTTCATTAGTATTTAGCAGTCCCACATTGCTGCGTCCACTTAGCAGGATTTCATTGTTTGTTTAATCAATAAATATGCCAATTCAAAATGCACGGAATACCTATTTGTTGTACCCCCTCAGGAAGCCATTTCTTTCTCAGGAGGGTTTTTTTTTAGTCTTTCAACTAGTTGTCCACTTCCGCACTCAAGCCCATCCGTCTCCTTTCTCTGACTCTGTCCTCTTGTCTTTATGTCTCCCTGCACCTGTCAAACGCATTGTCTTCCGCAGAAAAAAAAGAGTAAACCCGCACAGGCGAGCTTCCATGACCTTTTCAATGGCCGTCTCCCGAGGAGAAAGATGCCTTTGTTCCTSAAGCTTTTCTTACSAGGTTTTGGAGCAGCTAGCATGAGYGCATTCGTCTTCCYATTGAAGGAGGCGTGGCTCTCCCTGCTTTGCCGGGTGTGATTATGGACCACACAGGGTCCGAGCTAAACCTGGACCCTCTGTCTGTGGGGACAGGCACAAGAGTCCCCAGCTCGGCTTCCTTTACCGGCCAATGAAGAACTCTTCTAAGCCTTTTGTTTGTGCCCTTTCACTGTGCTTGAGCTCCGYTGGGCCCTTTGTCCCTCGATCTGGGGGCCCAGTGCTTCTGCGTCCACTCCCTCATCTTTGTTTGCTCCACCTACAATATGCCACCAACAAGTATTCTACTAATGTAATGATGCAGGCGTTTTTGTTGAACTGATGATGTTGTTGGTTTCTATGAATGTGTTGCTGAAAAGCTGAGTGATGACCATAGATCTGCTCAAATTGGTTGAAGGAAAAGTTTTTATTAAATTATTTTTACTATTTGAGGGCTCCACAATTACTGGTTGACTTTGAAAAAAGAGCTTAAAGACTTATTTAAACAAGTCTGTTTTGGTGCCGTTTGAAGGCGTCATTGATTTTAGACGTTTTTAAAAGGGTTTAAAATTGAGCCTATCCCAGCTCTGGCTGTTGTTTCTATTAGTGAACCTTTGTGGATTTTACTAGTTTTATCATTTAATGTGTGTTTTGCTGTTTGTAGCACTTTAAGATTTTTTCCAATGAAAAGTGCATGTCTTATTATTGYTATTTAATTGCTTAAAGTTTAAAATTACTGGGACTTAGTCACTTTTTAAAAAGCACATCAATGCTTGCTTTTCATTCAGCAATGTTAGTCKTCAACATTTGTCTTATTTAAGTGAATTAAAGAACCCAAAAATTAGATACACCTCAGGTCTCTTTATCTTGTTTTCCAACCTGACCTTGCCATTGTATGCAAGGTTTATTAAATTTTCTTTCTTCTTTTCAGTCTTTCTTTTTGGAGGTTGTGGGAAGTTTGACACACATTTCTGCAAGGTTTTTGTCATTCATTATATTGAAGGTCTTTCTAATAAAAYCCACATTGAACTTGTGGTGATACCACCCTCACACTTTTACGATATAAACAGGATGTTAATGTCAGGTTTTAAAATATAGATTTATTTTACAAGGCGTTCATTTTTAACTGAAGGATCTTTCGTTTTATAATTTTATATTAGGATTTTCTTTTCTTAGAAACAGAAGACATTTGTTTTTATCTTAGTGCGACCAGTCTGACAGTGCATGAACAAAGTCTGCACATTAAGTTGCTTGTGCTGGTTTACCAGAGGTCTGCACCACATGGTGCTTTGTTGTCCTGCTGCTAGCCGGGGATACAGTCCAAAGAAACAACAACATCAAAGTGTACCAGCTACCTTTTGCTTCRCTCATTTAGGTCACCATTCCTCCTGCAGTAACTGACAGTTTTAACAATATACAACCATTTTGGGGTTTGGCTAGATCAGGGGTCTGCAACCTGTGGCTCTGGGGCCACATGTGACTCTTTTTTYGCTCTGCAGTGGCTCTTTGAAAATGTGACCAAACATAAAAAAAATTTGTTTGTTTTTTTATGACCACAACAGCAATCAATTTGTATGCAAATATGTGATCAATACTACTAATACAAAAAGTAAAACATGTTAGCTAATGCTAGCCTGTTGTTTACTTAAATAATCTAATTTCTTACTATGATTTTTCTCTCAAATCCATCAGAATTACCTTCAAATGTATATATGTATATAAACTACTGTATATATAC
>NW_013952409.1:5659809-5661897 GCF_001266775.1 Austrofundulus limnaeus | reverse complement strand
GTATATATATGTATGTATGTATGTATGTATGCATGTATGTATGTATGCATGTATGCATGTATGTATGTATGCATGTATGTATGTATGTATATGTATATAAAACAAGAATATACAGTAGTCTTTTCATTTGTACCAATGTGTAGAAATAAAAAATGTTTTAGTTTTATAACGTCACCTCCACTGGCCATAAAGGTTCTCAAAAATGCCTTGAAAAGGCCCATGGACCACCAGTTGATAATCACAGTTGTAGCTTTTTTTGCAGCTTTGGGCACATTTTATTAGTGTATGTAATAGCAGAAATGGCTCTTTTTATCGTAAATGTTGCAGACCCCTGGGTTATGTGTTTCTTTTTGAGAGTTTTCTTTGTCTCTACTCATTTTAAGAATGGAAGAAAAAAAAAAAGAAATCCCTTAAAAATGTATCACTTGATAAAAAGTGCAGGCTTTTCTGCATCCACAGCAAAATACAAAATATGTTTCACTSCTTGCAGTAAAGTTTTTAATTGAACAACAGCAGAAATGTGTCCTGTAATTTTGCATTCTCCGTTTGAGTATGTAAGTAAATGTTAAACCACAAGAGACTTTTTGACTTTCCACACATGCTCTGACCTAAAATCAATCTGCCTTTCTTACAGCGTCACATGACTTTAGTCATTTAAACTAGGTGCTTAAGAACAAGAAAGCAAGCAGCTGTCTGTAAAACAATCAGATCTTCCCTGAAGACCGAGCCTCAATAGATTACGTTTGTTTGATACCTACTTTTAGAGGCAAACAATTTGATTTCTTCTTCCATTTTCCAGTTTATTCAGTTTAGTAAACTCCAGAGTAATTTGAAGCTAATGATACAACCTCATTAAGGTGCTGTTACTTCAGTATTTCTATTATTTTTGTTTTTTGAACTGCAGAAAGAAGTATTTTATGTTTTTAAATCAGGACTGTTTTATTGACTGGTTTTAGAAAATCCAATAGTGCTGACTGTTGCAGTGCTATGGTGCATTTTAGTTTGAAATTCCATTTAGCTCTACAATGAGAAAAGAAGAAAATTGCCTCTGAATGTTATTGACTTGGAGAAGAAAGATTAGCTGTGAGCGAAGTCTTTTGTGATGCAGCGACGAACGTGACAACACAATACATGCGAGCCAAGGGGAAGACACTGCAGGAAAACAGTTTATGCTAAACTAACTTCCCCTTCTCAACATGGGTATCGATCGTGTGTGTTCATCTATAAAAGTAAAACATGATGTGATTGAACACGAAGAAAGGTCCGTTAGGATCTTTGGTTTTTGTATTTAACTTGTCATGCTGAGTGATTTTATTTAAATGTTGATGTAATGCAGTCTGTACAAAACAGGGAATTCAGTAATGATCTCAGCACATGGAATCATCTTGTCAGGTCAGTGTGTTTGTTTGTGTTGATTTATAACTCTGACAAATGCTACTCTTCCTGGATGGAAAATTTGGTGAGGAAATACTCTGTAAAAAGCCCAGCCCCTGGTTACAGCGTTGGTGTGGTTTGTGATATATTTTTTTTCTTTATTTTATTTTTATTTAATTTTTTTGGTGCCTGTAAAATTTCAAATGAGTAAATGAGCTCCTTTGAAAAAAATCTAAATTGACACCATGTGGAAGACAAAGCATTTAGAAGCACATAAGTGGTTATTTGTATCCCAATTAGGACGTTTATAGATTTATAGGCACTGGAGTCTCACGCAACAGCAAGCAGCACCAGAACTATTTAGGTCAGTTATGTATATTGCATTATTTAAAATGAGCCTTTGCTGTAGTTATTTGTTTCCTCTTGTATGTAAATTTTTCTTCTCAGTTCAGTTGCATGTTTAAGCATTGTGAAATGAACGGATGCATTCACTATGCTCAGTCCTTTATTGTACAGTATTTTACATTTTTGAAGTTAAACAAATGTTCATACTTAATTTAAATAAATTACAAGTTAAAAAGGGCATGGAAATATCTCTTTTTTTGTATTGTAAAAATATCGAACCGAATCGAATCGTGAATTTTCTGTATCGTTGCACCCCTAATTAATTTGTAATACATACATACATACATACATACATACATACATACATAC
>NW_013952409.1:5657650-5659402 GCF_001266775.1 Austrofundulus limnaeus | reverse complement strand
ACATACATACATACATACATACATACATACATACATACATACATACATACATGCATGCATGCATGCATGCATGCATACATACATACATAAATGTTTCTGCACCACTAAATAGCCATACCCCACTCTATCAAAGTTCATGAATCGCTCTGGAAGCTGTGTGAAGCGCCTCATTTGGAYTTAAAGCGACAGCCTCAAAACGAGTTGATCTGTGATGCACCTTAGAGAAGAGGTGAAAAAGGAGCTTGTGGAGTTACAATAAGGAGGAATTCAGACCATAGAATTGCAGTTACTTTATATAGACTCCAACTAAAGGMTTTAAATGTGAAAAAGAAGGATTTAAAAGCATGATATGTCCACTTTAAGTRGTCTTTTGAATCTAATAGCAGCAGCATTAGCTATTAGAATTCTGTCTGTCAGAAGCTTTGTTTGGAGGTCTGAAGTAACACTATTGTCCTGTCCCTCCAGGATAGCAGTGACAGCCTTCGTAGACTCGTGGCTGTCAATATGGGCTCTCAATCATTGTGTCAAAGCTGCATGTGATTTCAATTAGGCCGTTAAACTAAGGAGCCAAAATAGGAGAGTTATCGGTTGGGTCTGGTCTGCTTTTAAAAGCTTTGATGAGAGTAATCCTTGAAATTTCTTCCATCCATCTGTGCATGTTTGTTCCTGCTCAGGGCTTTGACAAGCTGCCTACCTCCAGAAGTCATTAGATGAAGAGCAAGGTACACATAGGACATATTGTCAGAATTTTTTAACTTGATATTTTTTAGTCTAGTACGTCTACATTCACGATGATTTTTTAATTTGCCAAATAATCTTTTGCATGGTAAACAGGAAAAAAAGCAAGCGTTATCAGTTACTCTCTTTCTACTGATCTTGATGTTTAAAAAGGTCATATTGTAGAGAATATGTTGCGACACAGCTGTTTCAAATGCCTAAGCTATAAGACATTAGAACCACTAATGTCTTTTTTTGCACTACTGGCATTTTCAAAAGCCCCCCTGCACTTAAACCCTTCTGCAATAAACATCAATGTGCAAAGGCCCTCTTCAATGACGTCCCATGACTCAGGCTTATGGTTCAGTGCTGCTGTGTCTCGTAAACCTGTTCCATGCAAAAAGCTTTGGGTAGAACAACGACAAAATGCAGAATAGATCAGCCCGTTGCACACATGTTTCTTCTTTGCAAAGATGCATTATCCCTGGCATGCACCAAGTTTTTTTCCATCCCATTGTGCACATGTATCTGTCTGGTACAGGTCTTATTGAAACCCTCGACAGGTCAACATCCTCTGAACCTTTACCAGAATGGCCCAGTGGCAGGGCTGGCTGGATGGGTCCTGAATGAAACACAAACACAAGCCCAGATAGAGTGACCCGCTTCCTCTGCTTCTCCATGTGAAGCGAAGCACCCTGAACACGAGAGGAGGAACGAATCAAACAAATTTATTACCATGTGGCCAAAAAGGTCAGAGCGTGACAAAAGCCTCCTGTTGTGAGAAGGAGTGCTGTGGAGTGGCCCCCTCCGAGCAAGGCCTACATGACCACCTCGACATTAGACATGGGTCAGGCTGGGAGGAGAACCAGTCTGGGAACAAAAACCTTCTTCATCCTTGTTGGAATGTGACATTCAGTTAATGAAATCTGTTTGGTTAGATTTTCTTTTAGCTCTTTTACTATTTCCTTTTTGTGTTATCATTATTTTACAATTTACATTATGTAACAAAATGATAACGACCTATTTATATAGGGC
>NW_013952409.1:5651388-5657549 GCF_001266775.1 Austrofundulus limnaeus | reverse complement strand
AATAATAATACCAATAATAATACATCAGTCTTATATAGTGCTTTTTAGGACACTTTATATTATTCATTGACACACAGATGATTGTAAATATGTTATTTCCATTAGTGGTTGTATTAAAACATAATTGGATCAGGATAACTAATGGTAAACAGGTGGGATTAATTATGAATGTACTTCTTCTCACTTCCTTTTGATATGTGAGCTTTACAAATAAGTGTAGACTCTTGTTCACTTTTTGATTAATTTTATTTTTTGTAGCTTCTTCTTTATCTTTTTTCTTGTTTGTTTAAAATGATTGTCTGTATATAGTTAGCATGTTCAAAAAAAACTAAACAAAATATAATAATTTACAATAAATGCATACTGAGAATAGAAGAGGAGTGAATACAATCGATGTAAATGCAGAGATTTCAAATGCTGCATGATGAGTCTTTGAATATGGTAAATGGTAAATGGACTGTACTTATAAAGCACCTTTCTATCCATCCAGGACACTCAAAGCGCTTCACACTGCAGACCTTCACCCATGCACACACACATTCACACACTGATGATGGCAAACTACAATTGTAGCCACAGCTGCCCTGGGGCGCACTGACAGAGGTGAGGCTGCCGTGCACAGGCGCCACCGGACCCTCTGACCACCATCAGTAGGCAAGGCGGGTAAGGTGTCTTGCCCAAGGACACAACGACTGAGTCGACTGGACGGGAATCAAACCGGCGACCTTCCGGTTCCAGGTCGACTCCCCTAACCACTCTACCACAGCCGCCCATATATGCTAATTGTTGCATCATGCTACCAGTGCTTAACAATTAAAAATAAATTATTTTCCGACACAAGATAGAAAAGGTTTGGTCTCTAAGAAAGGTAGAATAGTGTCTTAGAGAAAAGCCTATACTGGTGAGCCAGTCTACTTTGATTTATTGAATGCAATAGAACTGTATACCCCTCTGATCTACTCTGTTCTGCTGCTGCTGTGATTGGCTCTGACACATAGAGAAATCACACTACCTAACAGCTGAAACAAACAAAGAAAAAAAGCAACATTTGCGTTATATTTCTTAGAGCACTCAGGCTTTAGACAGTGATTAAGGATGCTTTTTGTCTTTTTAGGGAAGCATTGTCAGCAGTGAACTGCAATATTTTATCCCAATGCCTGGAGCTGTTCATGGGCAGCTAATAGATAGCAGATAAATAGCTTTTATAAAAAGGGTTGTGACTCAGGCCCTGTTTGGTTTCAGCACATTGGTGAAAGTTTATAGCAACTTTGCCAGAATTCCTGCCCTTCCAGTCTGATTAGTTTGATGGTAATGTCCCTCACTGGTTGGTTTGCTGGCCAGATGGCTGGTTAGCTCTGGTGATTAACATTCAGGTCACAAACTACTGTGCCCATCTTGTACAGAACAAAGGGCTGATCTGGGATGCTGGGCGGCAAGCTTTGGGCATTCACCAAACTCTCTGCTATACTGGACAGACCTACCCAGCTCCAGACAGAGAATCTCAGTGTTTGCTTGTTGATTGTGCCGTGAAATGGAGTGAGGGTACGCGATTGTGCCAGTGGAGCAAAGCTTAACTGCTCTTTGGGGAGAAGATCTAAGAAAGGCTGCTTGGAGAACTAAGCACAGTGTTGCATGCTGCACACTAAAACCACTTTAATTCTTAAAAAAATACAATAAAAATATCGAAATAAAACCCATCCACACTGGAACAGTGTTTCTGCAAAAAATTGTGTTTATGACTTCAGCTATTTCCATGAAAACTATTCTAGAACCCTAAATCAGTATTTTGGATTCCAGAGTTAAAGGGTCTCAAATGCCTCCTCCTACAGTGCCACAATAGGAGGAGTATAGGGCAGCTGAAAGTCACAGGTTCAACTCCRTGCCATACCCACATTGTGGTGTTCTCGAGCAAGACACCCAATCTCTGCTCCCCGGTCACCTACAGAGCTGCCTGCTGTTCCAGTTGGGGGTATCTCACAAGTGATGGGTTAGAACACAATTTAGTCATTGTATTAGAATGTACATTGATGACAATACAACATAGCACTTACTTACTATTAAAAAACCCAATCTTCTAAAAATAATTATCATAACCTCATCTTTAAGCACATCAGACCCAACAACACAACAGTAATGGCAAGTTATTTGCCTGTGTTTGTGCTCGGTGTTTATGATGTTGATTTGAACATTGTGAAGAAAATACTTCGTTCAAGTTGTGTTTGTTGCCAAATTCTGGGCCAAAAAGAATTCAGTGTCCCTTCGTATTTGGACTTCAATGACTCCCAGTCAACTGCCTGCATTTTTGTGATTTGTAGTTAAATGTGACATGAAGTAGAAGCTCCAATTTGCTGTAAGCCTACAAACAGGGTTTAGTTGTTGTTTGGATGTGCCAATTTTRTCCTTTGCTCCACACCTTGTTATTTTTTTACAAGCATAGTATAGTTCCTGTGTACAATAAACATAGAACTTTTAAAAAAATTGAAACAACACCCCCAAAATGTTACCTTTTACACTTTGTCTATTGATAATTATTTCCTCATCATGCAATGTTTGTAACCCTAGCATCGTTTTTAACACATTCAGTGAGCTTTAAGGGAGTATTCATGTCTAACGTGTACAACAATCATTGCACAAATACAGAAATTATGACATTAAAATGAGAAGAAGCATGTTAACACCTTATTTAGTTTGAAGACATGACTCTGAACTCACTCTCTTGGTCTAATGGGAAAATTTGTCCTTGATTAGATGCTTGAAGTGCTTTTAAGGTATTTCATTAATAACATAGTATTCTCATGAGAAGAAACATTAGAAAAAAGAGTTTTTCTGAAACACTGAGTCGGGCTGCTCTGGTGTCTCTGTAWGCAGTCTTAAAATACCACAGCGCTTCTTTGAGATATTGAATCTGGGTGATGACATATAGTTGGCAGACCTTCGATCACTTTCCCCAAACTCCCACCAGACTTCATTTTCTTTTCRCACACTGTCACAAATGGAAATCTTTATTTGCCATGTATTTTAAAGAGCTGACCCCATACTCGATGTTTTAATAAAAGTAAAAATGTGTTCTGACATATCATTACTCACTTTGAAATTGTTTTTTTAGAACTAAATAGTTTATGTATTTGTGATATAGTTTCAGTTTCAGTCTTAAATGCCTCTCAGTTTGCTTCCAACGTTACAGTCGTGCAAATAATCTCTTATATAAAATGATACCCATGCCCAGCAGCATTCCTTTGTTGGGGAGTTTTGCCTATTTTATGGAATTTTCCTCCATGGTTTACAGGACATTAACGGTTTAGTCTGGCCGTGCAGCTCCATTTCCAGTTTGAGTCATTGTATTGGGAATAAATCATGATGACTCGTCCTTTATTTTATCCTGCTTCATCTCTCATTTGCTCTGGCTGCTGGATCTCTGGATGGAATCAGTCTTCAGTTGTAGATGATGCACAATTTATGTCGAAATGCTGTATTTACATTGTAAGGAAAACTGCTTGAGTGGTTAAAGGGTCACCTCTTACGTGATAATTTCATGTTTTAACGTGTAACGTGATTTCAACAGCAACTTCATGGAGATGGTTAAAACTGATTTCATTTTCAGTTGCAGAACGAAAAGATAGCTTCACTTTTTCAAACAAATGTAATACTTCATTAGTAAACCAACCTTTAATAAAAACATTGCTAACATATGGACATCSATTTTTGCAGATAAATCTGTGGTTTCTGTGCAAAGCCTGTACCTAAGACACAGAGTGACAGATTATGAATGAAACCCAGACCAGTTATAAAGGGACTGAGGGTTGCCTGAGGTAGGTTAGGAAGAAAGATTCATGGTAGGTAGAAAAGTTTTCCAGGGGCTTCTCTTGTTTGAGAACACATGATCCTGTCACTCCTCTGGGAGTCGGTGTTCAGGGTGGCAAATGGGGGAGGAATGTGCTCCTGCCTGGAAAAGGCTCGCAGTGCACAGGGAGTTCCTTCTTGCTGCCAACACTGCTTAGAAATTGAGCCCAGCCAGCAAGAGAAACTCAATCTTCCTCTCCAGCTGGCCTCTTTGCTAGCAGAGGAGTCGGAGTTGATGATGATGAACACCCACAGTGGATTAATGATTTGCCATAGATGAACCAATGTTTTACTTCAGCTGTGTCTCGTTCGTCTGCTGGGGGACTTTAAAAGGTTACTTCCACTCCCCCCACCCCCTGCATTCCCCAATTACAGCCTTGTTATCCACACTCTGTCAGGTGCTCGGTTGCATTCGCAGCATACGAGCGAAAGACAATCTAAGAAGTGAAAAGTGTGCATGACAGCTCATAAAGCCAAGATTGTTAGTGCAGCAAGCTTATGAGTGTCTCATATTGAAATTTCTTTGAGCTTTGCTGCCAAACGGACTTGGTGTGGTTTTGGAGCAATATATAATGTATCTAGCCTCGTTGGTTTCACCACATTGTGCAATGGAAAAAGAGCACACTTGCCTCCAAAATGGCTTTGAGAGTTTGCAGCACCATAATGTCTCATGAGAGCATCTAGGGTTAGAGTAAAGATCCCACTTGACAAACGGGTTAGAGAAAATAAACAGGCACATGTGAGTCATAAAGAGAAGAGTCTAACTACTGTCTGCTTAGCTTGCTGTAGAACTTTCGTTAATCCGACCGAATAAAAAAGGAGAAACCCAGTCACTTGTATGCCTCCAAGACATTTTGAAAACAATCCCGATTATTACCAAGCCATTTCAGGCCTGCATTTTTCTTAGATCAACCATAAAATGTATTATTTCTACTCAACAGGTTTCGCAGGAGCAGAAATTTTATGACTTAYTGAATTTTGCGATTCTGTTTCTCACCGGACCTCCCATAAGTTTTCTAGTATGACGTGTTACACTTGAGAGCCTTGGAAAAATGAGAAAACCGTCTTAACAGAGTTCCAATTTACTTTTCTTGCATCAAAGTTTTTCTTATTTTTATTTTCAAATAAAACACCTCCCACCATCATGTCTCCACCTAGCTCTCCTTCAGCTAATTATGCATGTAACTTGTGACTACCATGGGGACAAATTACAACTAGTGCGCACGGTTCGTTATCACTTGTCATGTATCATTTATCACACTTGCAATTACAACACCTCTGCTCTGCTTTTGCCACCACCTTCTCTCTTGAGACGCTCATTAAGCAAATTGTACAAGGGTGGATACGCACATAGGCGTGTTGCTCTGTCAGAAACCTTGTAGTGAAAGAGAAAACGTAGGGAAAGCCTTTTTACATCTATGTAAGAACTCCTGTAGAGAACAGGCCTTTATTTCCTCCTTCTTTAACCCCTGGTGTCTGTCCCACAGCCACCGACACACAGCCTGTGGCTGATTAGATTAGGTCAGGCTAGTTCATCTCTGACAAAAGAGAAGTCAGATTGTTCCCTTAATTAGTTTCGACACTTGCAAAGATAAAGTTAAGTAATACTTTTGGTGTTTTTATCTACCCCTCAACATAAACATAGTATTTATGTTTGCCCTTCTGGTCTTTTTCCTGTTTGGGGAGGAATAAGATTGTCCCACTAGGCTAACAATTTATTCTAAACAACAATTTATTAAACTGAGAAAGATTAAGCTCTTTTCATTCTAATGCTTAAAGGAAACACAAGCTTTGTATTTTGTTGGTGTACTATTTGGGACTTTCTGGTGGAAATGAAAATCATGGTCTGAACTCCTGGTATATTACATTTTCACTTCTCACCATGGACATGTTTATTTTATTTAGAAAGTTGATTTGTCTCATTGAGGCTGTCACCTCTGACACTCCTCCGTGCTTCAGAGCAAGATAGTAACAGATCCAGGCAGGCGACATGATGTGAAAAAAGGGAGAAAAAAGCAGTCCTGCACCTTAGGACACCTTAGGATAACAAACTAATGACATTAGCATGTGACCGGGCTGCTCCTCGAACAACAAACACATGTTCGTCTGTAATGGCTGCCGTCTACCGGTGTTCTGAAAAAGTTTGTCTCCCTGAAAAAAGTTTCCCCACCAGAGGGGGTGCTCACGAGTAGGAAGTAATCTGCTTTTCCCCCACAAGATGGCCCAAATCTCGTGTGAAGTCTCTGACTTTTGTATTGGCGCCTCCTGGTGGACTATGTGTAAAATGCCAGAATTCATATGATGCTGCTACAGCTGATATA
>NW_013952409.1:5627547-5650883 GCF_001266775.1 Austrofundulus limnaeus | reverse complement strand
GTATAAAGACTGCAAAGGCTGAAAAATCTTGAAGTCTGTATGAAATTGGAGGCAGTTTGAGGATTAAAATTTTTTTGGCTTTTTAAGCTCAAAAAGGGGGGTCGTATTATACATGAGATCATATAATACAGGAATAAATGTGGTAATTCGATTCTACATTTTTTACATTGTTTTCTTTTTGTGATTTTGTTTAGAAGTGGAAAACCCAAAGAACAAACCACAGGCTGCACAGATACTTTTAGTTACAGATATGTTTTATTTTTCTAACATTTGTTTTTTCTTCTCTCTCTCTTTACAGTCGTGCAATCAAGACCAATCAGGACCTGCTTCCAGAGACCCCCTGGACAAACATCTTTTACGATGACTTCTGGGGCACCTTACTCACACACAGTGGTAGCCATAAGTCTTACAGACCCCTCTGCACCCTCTCCTTCCGCCTTAACTATTTGGTGGGTGGGCTGGAGCCTTGGGGTTACCACCTGGTTAATGTAGCCCTCCACGGTGCTGTGACCATCCTGTTTACCTCTCTGGCCCGCCTGTTGCTTGGGGGAGGACTATGGAGCCTGCTAGCTGGCCTAATATTTGCTTCTCACCCTATCCACACTGAGGCAGTGGCGGGCGTTGTTGGACGGGCCGACGAAGGTGCTGCCCTGTTCTTCCTGCTGTCCTTGCTGTGTTACATTCATCACTGTAGACTGCGGGGGCACGCAGGGTCATTGCGACTTGCTGCATGGTTCTTGAGTAGCTTGGGCTGCGCAGCATGCAGTATGCTGTGGAAGGAGCTGGGAGTGACCGTTCTGGCTGTATCAGCACTGTACGATGTCTTTGTTTTCCACAGGTTCAAACTGCGACAAGTCATTACGCTCCTCTACAAGGTAAACCCTCTGTTCTTATATGAAGAATGACACAAATGACATTGAAAAGTTACACGACACAAAAGTTACATGTTGGTGTTTTTGATTTGTTTGCCAATCATCACAGCAAAATGAAAGTATCACAATGTATGACCAGCTGTGTCCTTTAGGCATGTTTGTGGCATTTTCTRTTAGTTAGAGCACAGGCCATGCAAAAGGATTGAACAAGCAAAGCTAAATAAAAAAACAAATCAGTAGAAGAAAAAAATAAAGAACAAATGGCTGAAATAACAAATCATGATGACTATTTTRTAACATCTTGTTTCCCCCAGCAACACCTGTCAGGAGCTTTTACTGATTTCATGACTACTCAGTGAGTTATGCACAACTCTTCACATCGTCCGAAATCCACCAAGATTTCAGTTCTGTGATACGGTCAACAAACAAGTCACTCTCTTAGCCACACCTGTTGGTTCATAAATTACACATTAAGCTTGCCATGTCCTGTAAGTATGTGAGCTTTCATTAATGAAGCATTGCAGAAACAAAAAACACAAACGGCATAGAGTGTAACGGAGCTGCATAAAATGTGTGTTAGATATCTCCCATTCCTAATCCTTTGACTGGCTGGGAGCATAAACTATTCATCATYACTACATCACAGTATCAAGCCGCAGAGCTGATTTACCTTTTCGTATGTTGATCTATCGAGTGCCTCGCTTTCAAATATGTGACAAAACTGAACTGAACCCACCACAATGCCTCTAYGCTTTCATAAATCTCACCAAGATGACCTCAGGCCCATCTCAAAGCATCCACAGACTCCATCCGAACTGCTGAAATTGACTCTCATTGTCGCAGTCGCATGACGAAAATCATGGGATTCAGATTGCAACGTCAAGTCTTCCACTCCTTTTTCCACAAACCGCATAAGAACTTAGTGTGTGATTGGTCAGAAGTTTGTGGGCGAATGTGTTTGTAGATAAAGAGACGCTGCATTTCACTTCAACTACCCGCTTCCATTTTTTTTAAATACTCGCTTTAAGAAGCCGACTGTTGTACCCAGAATTAGACATTTTAATTAAAGGACAAATAATGTCCAACGTCAATGCTTTTCTTTTTTAGTGTAGACCCCASTGGGAAGAAACCACGTCTGATGACATGTACCACAGCGGGGGGGGGGCTTATCAAGCCAAGAGCTTGAAAACGCAGTGTGCCAGGGGCTATAAAATGAACGTCAAACGAACACGTGACCGTGCATCGACTGTTCGACTTCAGTATAATGAACACTTTAAGGTGTTTTGGAAAAGGGACTAATGAGAACAACAAAGGATTTAAAAAAATGTTATGACAAGAAAAGCTGGATCTAAGAAAAGAGACAAACTGAAAGGAGGTAAAAATAAATACAGGCGGAAAAAGATGCCAGCTTTATACTTTTTCTTTTCACTGCTCAGTGTGGGGTGGTAATGAAGAGTAGAAGGCTCTGCTGACATCTACTCCATGCTTTCCTCTCATAATTTAGGCTTTATCTGACTYCTGTCTTGTCATGTGTGGCCCATCTCTTACCGCTGGAGAACGACCCCCCATGCTTGTCAGCCTTGGCCAAAGTACAAGGAAATGGGGCCAAAAAGGGCTGAAGGAAATGATGCTTCAAAGCTGACAGTTTTTCAACTCTTTAATTAAAAGTTCACACACCCTGCTGATCCAACTGTCTTTGGGATGAAAAGAACTGGAAGCCAGTTACAGTACTGGCACAAAGCGTGTTTTTCTTTTTTAGTTTGCCATCGTAGTTTACTCAACTGAAAGAATTTAGATATACTGTATATCCTAAATGTCTTTATTCCTCATTATTTAAGAATTAGAGTTTTAAATTAAAATGAATCACCAAATACCAATCCCTGAAATGTTTATTGTTCTGATGTTTTTGCAGGCAGAAACTCTCTAAGTTGAACTTTCATAAGTGCCTAACAAAAGCTTCAGAAAATTTCAGCCTAATTGTAGTTTTTGTGCTTTAGATGGTGGATAATTTAGAGAACTGTCAACAGCAAAGCATCAACTTTGTATACCAAATTCAGACCGTCCAATTTTACTGTGTGTAAAATTACACACTACACCCGAGCAGACTGTCTCAACGTTGTACACAAAGACAACCAACAATTTGAAGTCGCAAACATTTTAACCTAAAGGGAGCTCAATTAAAGCAGACTGCATTGCATTAAAGTGACAAATAAGGCACTGTGTGGGTTGAAATGCCCTTTAAGAAATGTACTAACTGCCATAAGAGGGGACTATAAAAGAGCATCATGCCTTTATTTTGCCAACATGCAACTATAGCTGACAGCAGTCATTATAGCAGCCTGTCATTTACTCACTCTGCAGGCAGTCTACAATCCAACACGGAGAGTTGTTGGAACTTCAGACACGCTAACTTCAGAGGATTATTTTAGATACAAAAGAGTGAATTTTGTATGTTTGCATTTTGTCATCCAATGTGTTTCCAAAATTGTCAGTACTGCAACATAGAGCATTTAAAATTTTGTGAGGTGAATTTTGTTGCCAGCATAAGTAAGTTTTAGAGCATCTCTCCTAATGAGCATTGAACTGTATCAAAATTATAATATAATTATAACTAAATTAAAGACAAGTCTTGCTTAAATGTTAAGATTCGTCAGCATGGACACCCGGCTTGTTTTTGTTTTTCGCTGTTTTGGAAGCTCAAACCCATCCTGTGGTTGGAATTTCGAGGCAGGCTTGTTGCATGACTGTCGAGCTGTAATGGGCTGGCGCTGTGTTTTATCACCGAGCTTTCCACTCGGCTCAGACCGTTTGACATTTAACGCTGGAAATGGTAAAATGGACCTGCTTATCTGATTGCGGCGCCCAGTCAATTACAGTAGCTTTATATCCACTGCAAATCTGCCTTTGTGCCATAATGACTTCTGTGTGCTGATAGAAGGGTGCAGGCAGGCGGTGTAGCTCCACTGGGTAATAACTCATTCATCAAGATTTTTGRCTCCAGGCTCTGCATGCAAATCAACTGAAAGAGGTGATTTGTTGGTACGATCTTCCTGTTTGTGTTTTCCAAAAAGTACATTAGTAATATTTCAGAATAAATCGCATAATTACTAGGTTTTCTTACAAAGCTAATATAAACCGCATATCTTACAGTARCTGCATTTTAATCCACTATGGTTTTATAATATGCATGTTCTCTTTGTCAAAAGGGGACRTATCATTCAAAATCCATTTTTTAGCCATTAAATATATTTTGTTGTGTACTAGGAGTCTCTAGGAGTGCAGAAAATACTAATTTAGTTTCTCCCGGTGCTTCTTACTTAAAACAAGGTCTGGACTCACCAACTACATAGTCGTAAACCCCTCTATCAAACTAAAATGGACTGCTCTGGATGCTGGAGGGGGGCGGAGTGTGAAGCACCTCGTTTGGATTTAAAGAGACAGCTTCAAAACGAGTTGATCTGAGATATGTCAGAAAAGAAAGAGGGGCTTTTGGAGTTACAATATGGAGGAATTAAGACCAAAGCATTGCAGTTCCGCTTTATATAGACCCGAACTGAATGATGTGAAAATGGTTGAAATGGCATCATTTAACAATTTCTGAATTATAGGAGTTTTGTTCTTAACATTTTCTTGGCTGTAAAAAGAAACTAGAAGCACTTGGAGAGTGCAAACCTCCGCCAAGACCAATTTCCCCCATCCTGTAAGAGTTAATGCACAAAAGCAGAGATGGAAACACATTTGCTGAATAAGTTCTGATGTGACAAACATTTAAGCAGGTAGTAAGCACAGGATTTCTTCTCAGTGGAGTCCAATGTGAAAAAAAAAGTCAGACTCATCACCCGACGTTATTCATCATCAAACTGGTGTTGGATTAAGCTCCTAAGTTTTCATCAGTCACATTTCACCATGTAAAACGTCTGTTTTATCCCCTTGTATGAGTTTGTAATGGTTTGACTCTCTTTATAAAGTACTTCCTGGCTCCCCCCGTCTCCAAACTTTGAGGCCCGGCAGCTCTCTGTTTACAAGCCTAATAGTGAGAAACTGTTTTGATTGGTTGTTTCAGAAATGTGGTGTGTTTGAGGAAATGGGAAAAATAGGTTTCATGGTGCAGTCACGCACTTCCTGGTCACAAAACGTCCTGTAAATGCGCATATTATGGCAAAAAATTATTCATCATTAAATGTGGCTTTAACATGACTTTTATAAAGTTTGAAGTCTGTGCTGTCCAATCCAGCTCACTGTTTTTTTACAGAAGCCCTGTGAAAGCATCACAGCTTTGCCGATCTCAGAGTGTTAAAAGAAAAAAATTCCTGTATCTGCATCGTGATCCGGAACATCACCAAAATTTAAAGATATGTTCCTTGGTCCAGTATCCACATGTGATAAAAATGTCATGACAATCCGTCCACAAGTTTTTGAGTAATGTTGTCCACAGACAGAACGATAGACATATGCGACCGAAAACATTACCTCGCCCTTGGCGGAGGTAATGATCTTTCTCTAAAACCATTAGACACATCATTCACTCACTAGTTATTTAAAATGTTATCCGACATTTAAAAAAGCCATATTTTATATATGTAGCATTGTACATTATGTTGAATATTTTTATGACCTAAAATAACCTACATCCTTTCCAACTCCTTCCGTTTTCTTTCTCCAGTCATTAGTCTGTTTATTTGGTGCTGAATCCAGCAGCTCCTATTGTGTTGATAATTGGTGCCTGTGCAAAGCTTTAGTTTACAATGTGTTCTAATTAGCTCTTTCCAAGTTWTGTGCTGTGTTGAAAAAGTGGGAAAAAAATGTACTGCCATTAAACTGTTTAATCAGACTGACCTTTACAGTGCTGATATTCTCCAGTTGCTTTGCTCCTGATTAAAGCCGTTGCAGCCATGTGTTGTTCTGTTGAGGCAATGAGTTGAAAGCAGTCAAATGTTACACTCYTGGCAGTGATGTTTGTACAATCTAACGACTGTTTATGTGGAAAAAACATGCGTTTTACAAGACAGTTTCCTGCACAGCATTAGTTAATAGGCTCATTTTTAATAAGAGATACTAAAAAACAATTAGAGGTTCTAATTTACTTCAGGGAGGAATGCTATTTATCGTAATCAGATGATGTTTACTCCGCAGGATAGTGCAGTAAATAGTTTACTAGAATTCTGTAACGTAACTTAGTAGTTTAATAAATAAAAAGGACAGAGAAACGTCGCTGGAAGCAAGCTCTTTAATAGAAAAATATTACGTATTTGGTCATAAAATTCTGTGTGAATTGTTTCCTGTTTCTTTAGTTTTGAACATTTTGAACATTGAAACATTGTTTCTTTGTCTGATTTGTCATGGCCGTGCAGTGTTACACTTCTTCTTCACATCCTTAACAAGAAAAAGAAAATGTTTGTGATTCATTTTTCCACCTTTTAGATCACTATATGAGCTCAAGTCCCTTCAGGGATGACACTTCTTATGTGACCATGATGATAAAAGWCTTTTGAAAATGCGATACTGGAAGCCAACGCTTTGAAAGCAAATCCTAGGTTTAAAAAAAAAAAGATTTATCTTAGTGACGTCATGTCAGTTTCTAGCATCCATCAGTACCTCCTGAACACAAAAGGCTTCAGCTTTATCTTCAGAGAAACATTCTCTCTTTGATCACTTCTGTTTCCATCCAGCGTCTAACAGGGTAACAGGAAGATCAGTTCTAAATCTGGGACGAGACCCATCTGGCCCTTTGTGAACGTCACACGAACATGTTTTATCTTTTCTCACCTCCTGTTTTTGGTTCACGCTTCTCCTGTCAGTTCAAGGTCACTGCTTCAGGTGTGTGTTGCGATGCGGACCTGACGGGGCTCACGTGGGCCGAGAACTCAGGTGCAGCGGAGCTTGTTTTGGCCAGCAGGCCTGACCTCAAGAACGTCAGGGATGGAGTTAATGGGAATGGCAGATGTGAGACGGGAGGTCTGTGCAAACACATGTACGCTTACCGTACATGCCATGGGTAATGCATGTGTGTGAGCTGCAAGGCAAGGCCAGCATACAAAATGTGACATTCATACGTACCGTTGCTGCATATATGAGGTAAAAGGAAACCCACCTCATGCATTCTTACCTGGGGCTCCACAGATGCTCCTCCGTGCTCTAATGGCTCCTGTCACTGTGTGATAGATTGAGCCTGGTGGGCTCAGCCAGTGCCCCCTGCCCTCACCCACCTGCTTCTCACATGAGGATACTGACGACTGCCTTTGGTAAGGATAAGGAAATGGGCAGTTAGAACCATGCATGGTCTTATAAATGTCAGCCATAGTTGTACATTTGAGGAACTGCTTTAATTATTTGAACCTGTACCATTACCATTTAATTGTATTTTAATGTAGCTGTTGTCAGTTCTGTTCAATTAGAAAATAAAGCGGTGTAAGATTTTTTTAATGGGTTCCAAYGTCATTTACAAACCCTTATCCTATGGCAATCCATTCTCACTTTTAACTCGTCACATATTGACGCTTTTCCAAGGTTCCTTCTGCGTCTGGTTTTGAGWACCCCCTCGCRCCAGTTATTGACAAGATGGGGCGGAATCCGTTGTCATAATTTCAGAAAGTYTAGAAAATGCACAAAAACKAACCGTCCCAAAGCCTAAAATTACCTTTATTCGCTCTAGACATCCCRTCCCTGACYCYASTACCTAAAATTAACCATCTACCCTGATCCCTAAAATTAACCACTTTTAGAAAGTGTAGGAAATTCACGTCARCTAYGTGTYCCAAACCCTAAAATKACCTAATATTCACCCTAGACATCCTATTCTTGACCCCACTACCTGAAATTAACCATGAACCCTGATCCCTAATATTAACCACAGACCCCAACTCAAAGACCCCTATATTTTGYGTCYGACGCGCCAAAATAAGACGCAGAGGGAACCTTGGAAAAGCGTCAATATGTGATGAGTTGGGAGTGAGAATGTGTTACCTATGGGCAGATATTGTTTTGCATGATTCTCAGACAGATCTCACACATGTTCCTATTTTTAAGATCAGGATGACTGAAACACTGAACTCRAAGTCCTAAAATGTGAAGCCAGAGACTAGTCATTGTTTTTGAGTACGTGAAAGATTTTCATAATTTATAGTTTCATCTCTGAAAAGCAGCACCCATAATAGGAGACGTATCTCCCAGCGAGGACTGAACAGGTCTTTCTGTGCCTGTATGTCTTCACGTTGGGGTAAAATAGGGCAAGTGCAGTCACAGTGATAGAAAGTGACTTGAGCTGGGTTCACTTCGGCGTACCATTCGTCAGGCCTGAGTGAAGCTGACAGGCATCTTTCCTGTACAAGTACAGAAGACCTTAGTTTCCCTTCTGAGCGAAGATGGAAACCAGGAGAAGGAATGAAAAGAACCATAAAAAACCCGGGCTGCTTTGAAAGATGATGTTATGCACCACGGTAGATTTGAAATTTATTCACAATGTCCTTTGTTTTACTCCACACAGAATAAAATAAAAAATCTGTAGTGACACATTTCGCAAGACTTCAGTAATGGAACGAAAAYTCCCAAAGCACCAATGTCCTGTATGATCACATGTGTGCACGAGTGGAATTGATAAAGACTGAAATTAATATTTGTAAAAGATTTTAAAAAGTGTTTAAAATAATTTATAATAGTGAATAAAMTGTATCGGTGCATGGTGCAGGCAGTGGACAAAGACAAAGGAAGGGACACTGCTGTATAGATTTTCAGGAAGTTAGTGTTGCTCCAGCTGTGAACAATAGACAATACAGCAAAGTGTTTTATAATGAGATTATTTCTGAGATATAAAAGTGAGGAAGGATGTGCACACATTTGACTATTTGTTTGTCAGATTCTGTTAATATATTCAGTGACACCACATCATGTCTCACATTGAAACTGACACAAAAAAAACATGAAAAAAAAAACACCAAAAGAAAATCAAATCTGAAAAGGGTTTCTTTTCTCCTGCTAGAAGATTCCTAGAAGTTAAGAAAGAAAAGCCTTGTTGCAAAAATGAATTTAGGATCCAGTTTTATAAAAAAAAGTATTCAGAAGTACAATTCCCAAAAACACTGAGTCGTCTTGTTTTTCTAAACTACTTTGAAAAGCCTAGCCATGAATTATCACTTAGTTTAATCCAATTYGTATTGACCATATTTGAAAGTTTCTCCATGTTTCTTCAAATCTGCTGTTGTCGTCTCGTATTTCGTGCTTAGTTGGTAGAGTGATTCATGAGCAGCCATGCAATGAGCTGAAGCTCAGTAATTTTATGAATAAGCACAAGCAGATTCTTGGAAGTTCTTTTACAGCCAAGTGTTGCTTTTTGGCAGTATTCCCCATAGATTTTATTTATTTATTTCCTCTTGTAGTACTCCCCAATTGTTTTCCATTCTCTCTTGTTTAGTTGCTGAGTTGCAGCTTTTGTCCTCACACATTCACTCGACTGTATAGACTTAATGGACACTGGCCGTAGCCCAGATCTAATTTCTCCTTGGTGACATGTTGGAATAATTACAGCAGCACTAAAGCCAAACCACACGGGACAGTCCTACACTTGTAAACATGGATGCAGATTTTGGAAAGAATCCTTGACGACAGATCCTACAAAGACCATTCCAGCTGTGGTGAGACTAAAATTGATTAAATCTCTTGATGCTGTGTGATCAAAGCTGGTTTCTCAGAGCATCACATCCACTGGGATTCAAGCTTAAAATCAAGACTTTTAGGAGTTATTTATACAATTTTCAATAGAGACTGAATCTAACTAGATCGGCATTTTAAAAATGAATTGTATATATTAACCATTTGGAGCAAATGGGGACATTCTGATGCCTCATTTCCGAGCAAGGACATCTGGGATTTCAGTTTTTAGACTCATTTGTAATCTGAGGGCATGCCAGGAGGGCATAATAATTGAGTTATTACGCCCTTGTGTGAATTCATCCCTGCGAGGGGACATGTGGAGCCCTCCACAAACGTGTGGGGTGTGCCCAGAATACTCCCACAACATTAAAGCTTCCTCAGGTTTTCTTTGATCTCCTACAACGTTTCCTTTTCTTCTTTCTTAAAAGTCACTTCCTGGTTTGAGATCCTCTTCTCTGTGGCCATCTTTGATTTGCAGTCTCTGCCGAAAGCAACGGAAAACGCTCTTAAATGACTTTTTATGATTCTGTAATGATTTTATGTCTGAGTTTTTTGTTTTTATCGGTTTTGCAACAGCTAAACAGTGACTTCACCACCCCCCCACCCTTAAACCTCTGTGATGAAGAGCTGCAGCTTTGAGTAGTTGTTCCCTTATCACCAAGCTTGCACACTTTACGTTATTCCTGTTTTTCACATTGTCGTATATCTTGCTCCTCTCAAAAGCACAACTTGCACTGTTTTTTTTTTTCCGTGAAGAAATATTTAAGGCTTTGGCAGCCACTGTAAATCATCATATCACACCACAAGTTATCCTTTTATTATTTTTTTATTATTATTTTTGCTGAACATTCGCAGAGTTTCTGTCGTGTTCGCCGATTGCCAGTATAAACAGCAACAAACGTTATGGTGTCACTGAATTGTGGTGCTCCGCTGTAACATGACGCTCCAGAGGGCTATTTTCAAAAAGTGGTTCAGAGAAGAAAAATGCTGTTGGAGCAATTTTCTTCATCCAGCATTTGAYGTCCCTCAGACAGCCCATCTGCTTAGTTTTGGACACAGCTCTGGTTTTTGTGTCATTCATCCATGTGAATAGGAGCTTACTGCCTCCTGGAACTCCTCAGTATCATTTAAAGCTTCCAAATACAAATAAATGAGCTGAGAATCTGTGCGTTTAGGACAATTCTAGCACCACATTTAGGATGTTTGATAGACTTTATATCTATTCTGTAAAATGTGTTTTATACATGCAACAGAAAATAGTTCACCTCGCTCCTGAAGCTTGGATCAGCATCCTGTCACRGTAAATTTGCTGCAGTGGTCACAGAGTGTAGTTGACCCTTACAGTTCAAATAAATAGGGGAAATAAAAGACTGGAAATCAAGAGCCCATAGGTTTATTTTTCAAACCATTACTGTGGTTTCACTCAATAAATATCTCCTCTAAAATGTTATAAATTCTGCTTTGGTTTTGGTTTTCTGTGGTCATTACGTTTATATTGTTAGGCCTGTTTGACCTTTTTGGTTTTACAGAATACGAGTATAGTTTGTAAAGGGATATTTTAAAAAGCTGATTTTGATTTGTTTCATTTTCTATTTTTCAGTTGATGTTCATGTTTGATTTTCTGCTAGCCATATGGCCCAAGAAAGTTTTTTTAATGTGTTTTTTTTATTTATCGAAATAAAAAGAAACAAACACAACTTTTTGAATCAGTAAGTCAGTACACTTGTACAACTGCCTTTATCTTTTAGAGAAGTTAATCAGATTTTGCTACTTTTTTCTGTAATTTTTAAGCTCACGTTTCACGGGTCTTTGAAAATTTTCCAACGTGGAGAATTTTCTATTACTCATCCAATTTTATTCTTTTTCTCAGGCCCCCAAATCATCTCCCTGAGGCCTACCTATAAAACATTTCTCCTTTAACGTTCAACCAGACATTCAGTCCCTCAGACATTGTCTGTCTGAACAAAGATGTGTTTTTCTTTCTTCTGTTATAAATCTGTTAATACCTATAGAGACTGACTATGGAAAATGAGTACTTTTGTTTAAAGCACATTAGAAAAAGCCCTGTCCGACCCTTTAATCAAGGTCACCTGGCTCATGAAAAGATGATATTTTGTAGGATGACTAGTATTATTTAAAAGAAGTGTGTTTTAGGAGCTTGGGTTTCAGTGATGTACAGAGAGAAGCTGGAATGTTGAATGAAGGTTTTAAAAGAAATGAATCCCATGTTGGTTCCATGATTATGGTTAATAAAAGTTGACCAAGACAGCATGAGTTGGCCTGTTTTACGTCGTCTTGGTCGGAAATTTCCCTGCTTGGATTTATTCCCTTTCGTCATGTAGATCTCAGCTCTTCTTTTTTTTCCACTGTGGGCCTGTAGTGTTTGGCAGAAGTACAGTATCAAACGTTCTGTTTACACATTCATCCCATCAACTGCTGGTTGATCTACACCCTGCAGTGTTGTACGTAGATCTGATGTTCATWTACCTCGCTGTCTTCTCATTGTGAGCTGTGAGTTCCATGTTTTACATTATTTCACCTTTGATGATCATCAGTCAAAAAAACAACTTTTTTAAACAAATTATTGGTCATCAATGGCATGCTTCCAGGGTTTGCTGCTTTTCTGAAGTGGATCCTCTCTCATCTTGGGCTCTGGGTATCCGCCAACCAAATGAGCTGACTCTTGAGGTTTTTTTTTTTATTTTTTATTTTTTTGGTGTGAGTTAAAAGCTTCGATCGTGACTGTTAGAGTTGGCTGTGAGGTCATGAACTTTCACTCTATGTGGTTCTCAATCCGGCAGTGACTGATTTGACTAAAGGGAAAGACTTGTTTTGATTTTATTTTCTTATCTAAGCATTTGCTGACACATTAAGTATCTTAACATAGATTATTTCCATTCCAGGCAGCTACTTATTTAGTATTACTAGGCTCATTCAGAAGACAGTACCGCTAAATGGCCGAATGATGATGCTCCCTCTGGCAGTTCAGAATTTACAGAACGTAGACGTTCTAACACACCCAGAGAACATTATTCAGTGCAGGACTAAGGCATGGGGAAAAAAAACCTCAACTGCTCTGACGTGTTGCTGTCACTCAGTCTGCTGATGAGTTTTATAATATTGCAGAGATCAAAATATGGTCAAGTGTATTTTTTAAGGTTTTAAGTTTCATAATAACATGAATGTGTTCATGGTTGTATCCGTGTTGCTGCATACTTTTAGTCAGTCTTTGTGCCGATAAGGATCGTTGCACATTTACTTCCTCCTCGGCACATTGATAGAGCAAAGAGTTTACAAGAATCAAACAAATAAAATAAAATAAAATAAAATTAAATTAAATTAAAAAAATAAAATAAAATAAACACCAAAAGTTTAAATCTGGTGTTAGATTTCAGAAACATGAAACCTGATATAGCTTACTGTGTTTGAGTTGCACTCTTTGTAGTATAATGTAGGTATCAACTGAGTTTTGTCCCTTTTAATATAAACAAAACCCAGTAAGGCACTGATAAAATAGAAAAATGAATAAATATTTGTAGGCGTGTCTCTTAATGAGTAATTTATGCTTTTACAACAGAATCTTATCTCCATGTGTGTTTTATTACTTGAAATTGGAAATCTGCAAAATATGCTATGAAGGGAATGAATGTAAAAAATATATGAGGAGAAAAAAAATGTAACATATGATAAATGTCAATAACAAAATGCAACCCATACCATGAATAAATCGTAAATTTGCGTTGCGCTGTCATGTGCCAGCTGTTGCTAATCCATAGCACATGTTGGGAAGTGAATAATTAGGCTCTTATCTTGTCTCGCTTGCTTAGAATCAGGTTTTACACCCAAAGGTTCTGCGCCGTCTCGGAGGATCACAACAGCTGCAGCTGATAAGAAAGAAGAGAGAGTGAACTTGCGGTTCAGGCTTGATTAGTTGTTCCAGCATTTAAAGTCTAACGTTTATCCATCCATCAAACCCATAGATAGGTWTTTGCTGGCTTTCACGAGGATGTGGTGTGCTTACTAAATGTGAGCTTTCTTTGTGTTTGTGCCTGTGTCTGAAGGCTTTGAAGGTGGTAACACTTAGATTGGTTCCCTGAGCTCATTTTCACTTCCATTACAAGTCTATCAGTGTAAGGCAGGATCTTGATGAAAGGCCCTCTGCAGACAATTGATCTCAGTAATGATGAAGAGGAGGGAATAGGTCAGACGTGCCACTTCTTTCACAGGATTTTTTTTCTCAGGTTGCTGCCAGAGTACGARCCAATCCTGGCTTTGCCCTTTGGTGGGCTTGTTAGATGTTCAGTGTGATAGATTGTTCTTGGAATGATTTGGAAAAACTGTAGATATATGGTGCACATCGGCCAATTATACGGAAAAGCCTTCGTGTGCCTAAAATATTTTCTCCGAGCTAATTAAATTTCTCTTTGAGCTCCTTTCAATTTATTTATCTACAGACCTTTGCTCTCAAAAACCGCATTGTTAAACAAAGAAAAGCAACAATAGCAACAAAGAAAAATCCAATAAGAGACACAAAACTAAAGTCTCCCACTTAGCCTGTTTTGCAACTCATCTCCAAGGATATTCAATTTATTTACATGTATGATTTATAAAGCCTAAATTGTTACAGTTGAGGGCTGATTGCTCCTCAAACAGAAAAGAGATAAAACCAACCCACTTGTCTCCCTCAGGGTTGTGGTAAACTACTTATTTCAGAATAAGCTGGATTATTAGCAAAAGACACAAAGCTGGAAGGCTTTGGGTTTCCAGTGAAATAGGGCCCCGGGACTTAGACAGCTATTGGACAGTTAATAACTGAGCATATGCTTTTGTATTTAACTAGAACCATCCTCTGAAGGATACACATCTTTGTTTGTCTCTCTGTAATCGGTGCCCCCTGGTAGGTCTCCGAACCGATTCCTGTTTCTTTGCCATCGACTTGTCATTGCTGAAAAGTCGGAAAAGTTATTAAAATAAGGCTTGAGAATTATTTAGATGAATGCAATCGAAAGACTTGCAATATTTATTACCACACAGAAAATTTCTCTTGATCAAAAAAAAGAAAAAAAGGGAGGGGGGGTGTATACAAGTGCAGCAGTAAAGTGTCACCTCCCCTCAGTCCTCAACACTGACATATGGATGTAGTTAGGATGGTAGTATATGAGTTTGTGCTGAGTCTGCAAAGAGTCAAGATGACATATTTGTTTGTCACTGCGCCAGGTTTGAATGTTTAGAAGCAGTTCTAGATTATTAAGCATGTTCAGCTCCTCAAAAGTAAATGCAAAAAAAAAAAAAAAGGCCACATCATTGTCTTTCTGATTATTTTTCTTTTAATCACAGCATGAGCCAAGGTCACTTGTTAAATTTAAAAGACAGCATGCACAGGTCATGAAACACAGGGTTTTGTCATTTTAGGAACCAGAAAGTTTGCATAATCTATTTATCTTCTTAAACTGAAGTAACAAACCACTTTGTTACTATATGCATGCCTGTGTTTGGAGCAGCCACTTGTCTTGAATCCCTGTTAAAAAGTTTCAGGAATCTGAGCTGGATATTCCTCAAGCAGTGACTGAGGAGTATTAACACTGCCCCATAAACCTCTCTGGCACAGTCTGTACAAAGTGCAGCCCCTGGGCCTCTCAGACCCTCTCAGACCACTTCAACCTGCCTCTGTGTGGCAGTGGAGTATTTTTAATTTTGTTTTTTTGTTTTTTGTAAAGTAGCAACAAGGTCTCTTTAATTTTGGTTGAACTTGACTAATTAGTTGTATAAAATAGGGGCATTTTTGTAATACAACTGATATATCACATTTTTTTACTCAGTCAAAAAAAAATCCTGTAAGTCTTATTGAGTTTGTAAATAAGTAAAGTGAGTCAGTAAATAACTTGCATTTCCTGAGAAAATGAAATGTGAATGCCTAATGTTGAAAGACTTTTGTTGAGTATCTAAAAAAGCTAAAGCTATCATAGTTTTAAAAAGTATATAAAATAGCTGAAATTAGCATAAAGAAACAGAGCATATTTGCTGAATTAAGCAGTAAGATGCTGAAATTATCATAGAAATATTAATTTAGCTGAAAAAGCTTAAATTAGCTAAAAAGTAGATGAAAACACAGAAAACAGCTGAAACTAGACATGGGTTTTTACGATGCATAAACAAGTGTGCATTGCCTGCAGCTTGAACTGTGACCAAGTTGAAATGTGTTTGCCAATCAAGTACCAGCCTGTGCCTGCCGAGTCAGCAGTTGTTTGTGATGAGGGTAGTTTGTGAGAATGTGACAATTAGAAAATATGTAGTTGTAATGAAACATTATGTTTATGGCTGGGATTGAACCCTGATCTCCCGCATGAAAGCCCATAGTGTTCACCATGAGACTATAGGAGCTGTTGCAGTAGGCACTCCCAGTGTTAAGTTTGTATGTGTGCTGAAAGAGGCCATATTGCCAATGCAATTGTTGACACTAAACTGCAATATATTACAACAATAAAGGAATATTAGGACAATATTATAGTGAAATATCAAAATACAATCATGTTTGTATTGTAAACACTGAACTGCTGAGTTTAAATATTATTAAACTATGGTGCAGTACTAAGTAGATACAGCATGGGGCAGTATTGGACCAATATAAGGCTCCATTGACTCCTATTATTTGATTTTAACATTAATATTTCAAAAAAATATAAGTTGTACAGGCATCAAAAGGCATAGCAATCATTTGGCACAGGAGCTTGACAGATATAAATTACAATGGCAGCTCTAGGACAAAGTATGCAGGAGGAGAAGCATGCCAAAGTGGAGATGACTTGGATGGGAAACGAATCACAATAGTGTGCATTGCCAATGCAATGCACACTGACTAGCAAAAAGCAGCTGAAAGAAGCTTAAATTGCTTAAAATAACTGAAACAATCTAAAGCATAAAAACATTGAAATTAGCAGAATAGCAGAAAAGGATAGAATGATAGCTAAAAAGGCTAGAAGCTAAATGCAGCAGAAACAGAACAAAAAGTAAAAAGTACAGTAAAGATTTATGAACATTTTGAATGATTTTAAGGATGTTGAAGACCGCTCCATTAATTTTCAATATGAAAAGAATTGCAAAAAAATAAAAAAATAAAAAAAACAAAATATCTAAAAGTACAAATTGCTTAAGAACCAAACCTCATAGCTGGAATGTCCTGAAGGAACATCAGGAACAGCATGCAGTCTCTTGGGTCTTTTAAAAGTTTACACACTGGAACTTGTTTTTGTTTTTAAGTCAACTTCTCTAAACAAAACCATCAGTAATTGATTGTGGCTGACAGATACCTGTACTTCACTCATTGTATCCTTGCAAAACTGTCGTAATTTTTTAAGATTTAGCTTCTTTTCAAAGATTCTCATTTTTTTTCCAATATTTGTTTATCTCTAGCTATTGTTTTCCTTTAGTTTTCATAGGAAGCTGAGCATGATAGCGCCTGCTGTTACTGGATTTAATGAGAAATACTGATCTAGATTGGCAACTAAAGGTCAAAGTTTCATTCATGTGAACAGCTTCAGCCRTGGCATTCTGGCACATCTCCTCAAAATACTGAATCACAGCAGGCTGTTGTCAGGTCTCCCCTGAAGGTTTTGTCAGACCTGACCTTTTTTTAAATTATTTTTTTGTGTGCTCTCTTGTTATCTTTAAAATTTGAACAAAAAACATATACCAGTAGTAATTCATCTCAAGAATACCACTCTTCTGTTGTAATAAGATGATAAAATTGTTTTTTATAGCACTTAACAGCACTTTCTCCAGCTTTTCTAGCCTGCCGTTTTCTTTCTGTGCACTAGATTTGCCATAGCTGTGATCATTAACAAACTGAGGCTGTTTCCAAAGGTTAATGAATCCCCTATATTGCAGATACAATTTGAAAATGACAAGACAATCAATATGACAACCCCAAAGCAGGAGTGCTGTTTGTTTATGATCACAGATGAGGCATAGTTGAACCCTCCGGCATGTGGAGCTTTAAAAATGACACTTTCTGGTAAAAATGCATTGTTGCTTTAGATTGAGTTACTTCAGATTCGAGTTTGAATATCAACATAATTACATCTGAGACACCATTGAGAGTGATGATGCCCTGGAGAATTAGATTCAGTCAACTCAGTAATAGAAAAAACGAATAATAATAACGCTGTTTTTGTTATTCTGTATTTTTYCCGATAGCAATTTTACTATTTGTTAAATATTCTTTATATATTTCTCAAGCACAATACAAGCTGATTGAGCAGCTCTGTGCATGTWTTGCAGCTATTTCTGAGCAAAGTTTCCAACATGAATACAAAAAAATAAATCAGTAGGTCCGGACGTCGGAACTGTCTTGTGCAGAAATACAGGAAATCCAGTCATTTTTCAACGTTCTGCCAGCAAACCGTTGAACAACCAAACACAATATAAATATTTCATCTGTATTTCCACACATTTGGGAAAGTGTTTAATATCAGGTTTAAAAAAATGATGAATAGAGTTCATATAGCTGTGTTTGTTTTGAAAGGTTTACGGAGGCCGTGGAGTTGAAAAGAAAACTTCTGTGTGAATAGAAAAGTCTGTTAAAAGGTCACCTTCACTTTTAAACAATCAATGAATTTATTCCGTGGCTTTTATATGAATAAAAAATAAAGCGTGGAAAGCATATTTTATTTCAACTCGGTGGAAAATTCAAATAAACATTTTTAACTAGACCTGCCAAACATTGTAAGACTTGGTGTTGAATACATCCAAACTGTTTTGGCCGCTTTAAAACTTTACTCAAAAACCATGTTTTGTTTGATCTACTTTAGTGCTTTTGTTAATGTAGGCTGAGTGTCTGAACACCACCTCTCTTTTCTTTGTCACACAGAGAAAGAACATCCACCTGCTGCTGAACGTGTTTTTCTTGGCAGCGTGGGGAGTTGTCTTATTGGCGTGCCGCTTCTCTTGGATGGGCAACAAACCCCCGAACTTCTCCAACTCCGACAACCCCGCGGCGGACTCCCCCTCGCTCATCACCAGGACATTAACCTTTTTCTACCTGCCTGCCTTTAACTTTTGGCTCCTCCTCTGCCCAGACAAGCTCAGCTTTGATTGGTCAATGGATGCTTTGCCTCTGATCAGGACCCTTGCCGACTGGAGGAACCTTCACACGCTTGTGTTTTATCCTGGGTTGTTGTTGTTGGCTTGGTTCTGCCTGTGGACTCCCGCGACAGTAAAGAGCAAGGACACCAATGGGAAAGCGCTCCATTACATTAATGGCAGAAATGGGAACAGTAATGGACACAGTTACCACTGTAACAGCCATGAACACGTGAGCAACTCCCACACAGATGTTCATCATAATAGTACACAAAATGGTACCAAAACACACAACGAAAGCAGGACTCCACTGCCTACCAGCGAAAATGTTGTGGCATTCTCCCTGGGCCTCTTGATTATCCCTTTTCTACCAGCCACAAACTTGTTTTTTTATGTAGGATTTGTGATAGCGGAGCGGGTACTGTACATCCCCAGCATGGGTTTTTGCCTGTTGGTTGCAGTGGGGACGAGGTCTCTGTACATCCGCTTGCGGCGCAGGTCTTTCAGGACAGTTTTGCTGTACTGCAGTGCAGTTCTGGTTTTACTTTTTAGCGCCAAGACTGTTTTGAGGAACCAGGACTGGCAGAATGAAGAGATGCTCTACAAGTCAGGGATTTATGTCAATCCTGCCAAAGGTAAGACTCAAATGAGATTTTATTTTATACATTTGCCTGACGAACATGAGTTCCCAAGTCTGTTTTTTTTCTTTCCTTCTTATGTGGTACTAAATAATTTAAAGGGAATCTGCTCCAAAACGTCTTCATCGCTCAGCTTCAGCACCGAAAAAGGAAACATCCACAAGCTGATCTTATAGCGCTGGAAAATTTGAAAAGTCTGATCAGATATAAAAGATTCTAAAGCAAACATTGGCTTAAAATGAAAGTATAGAGACGTCAATCCTGGTTATTTTTCTTCGTGTTTAAAGACGACACACACGCCTGACCTCTCTCGTCTCCGACTACCACTATCAAAAAGAGATAAAATATTCAAAAGTATTTAAATTCTTCAGACACAGATTTAAATCCGAAGCGAAGTTTGCTCAGCCACTAAGGAGCGAAACAGGGAAGGGCCTCACAAAGCAACAGAGGGACATGTTGAGTTAGCTAATTTCCCTTTCAGATTCTGCAGCGGAGCTGAGGCATGACAGCTGTTTGTTTTGGCAGGCCAGCACAGTAGCAACAACAAAAAAAAGACATACATTCAATAAAGCTAAAATGAGATTTGAAAAGAGATGCACATGCCCCTGCAATTGTTTCAACTGTTTTGGAAACCGCAAAACACTAAGAAATAAAAGGAGATACCAAGAAAGCAGCTATAACTGGATGCTCTGTGATGTTACTGATACTAATTATCCTGTCAGGATTACACTGAGTCACGTTTCAAAAGTATATTAATCCACCACAAACCACACATTTAAGGCCTGTAAACATGTCACAGTAAAAAGGCCAGTGGAGATGCTTGTAGCCAATAAAATACCTCATTAAGTCTTTCATGAATTTTTAAAAACAATGCTTAATGGAGATGTAAGATAGGTGTTTAGTCTCAGTAGATTTATACAGTTGCATTCGTTTTTCTGTGCATTTGGTCGTAGCTAATATCCATAAAACTGCTTTAATCTGCTCTGTTCCACTTTCAGTTCACTTCTATTGAGTCTTTTGTTCATTCTCCTGAATACATTTTCTCTTAGTCTCTGCACAAAATGGTAAAAAAAAAAATCAGAGCAAACTTACATCACCTGTCAGTTACTGTTCTCCTTCACTTCTTCAATGCCGCTGTGGTGGTCTTCTTTTCAAGCACCGTCTCGTAAAAAACACTGATTCTTGTGCATTAAGCTCCCCTAGTGTGTAGTTTTTTTTTCCTCTGTCTGAGTAGCTCCTGCAGATCTGCATCTTTTTTTAGAAGTTAAAAAGCATGTAAACTGTTGAGAGCCTTTGAAAAAGATATAAGAAATRTCACTTGACACTGAAAGTCTCTCCCGCTGCTGTAACTCTTGAGCCTTTTTAGGGTTCTGTTAAAAAAAAACTGACGTAAAAGATCATGGCACAAATTTTCTATGTCTTCATCATTTCTTTTCTTGACCTGTCAGCTTGGGGCAATCTTGGAAATGTTTTGAAGAGCCAAGGGGAGATGGAAAAGGCCGAACAGGCTTACAGAAACGCATTATACTACCGCAGCAACATGGCCGACATGCTGTATAACCTGTGAGTTGAATTATGTTCATTTGTCTCTGATCTAACTCGGTATCTGTTGATGTCAGCTTCTTTTTTTAGAAGTCTGAAATTGCTTAACAAAATGCATGAACAAATGGAGAAGCCCTACTTTTAGCTCTACAACTGTAATGTCAGAGGAAGCGCTGTTTTGTCTTCTATTCCCCAAAGTGTTGTTTGCCTGACAGCAGTATTAATGATGCTGTTTTAGTCTGAGGGGAAGCACAAATTGTTAGCCAATATTCACAGTTTACCCCGCCTTTGGTTAGCAAAATGTTTGAAAGGCATTTAAATAATTTGTACCAAACAGTTTCTGACATCAGCCATAGAGCGTAGCGAATGGAGAATGAGGCAAATGTCTTTGGCTAGGCTAATTGCTAGACAAATAAAGGACATTTTTATCATAATTCTTAAGGCCTATAAACCAATACTTTCTCAAAACGGATACACCGATATGTATTTTCTGCTGGATGTAATAATTCTCTGAAAGTCAAGTAAAATTTTGGACATGCTAATCAGGCAAACTGATACGTTCAACAGCCTCAACATCACTGACATAATGGTCTATTAGTGGTGCGACAATAAATGTACCCATATCGAACCGTTCAGTACAGTGCTTTAAGTTCAATACACACTTGTATGGAACAATACAGATTTTTAAAATTTATTTTATCAGCTTGTCTTCTGAAGAGGCTCTGTGTTGAAGGATCAGAGCATCTGTGTTCGACTACTCCGTCTAGGCTGTATTTTCGAGCGCAGATCCCCTGAGAAACTTGCTGTTTCAGCAAAATTTAAGTTTAAATTCAAGTTAAAAACTGTGCTTTTGAGGTTAAACAAATGTTCATAAATAATTTCAATAAATTACAAGCTAAAAAGGGCATGGATATTTCAGTTATTTGTATCTTGAACTGTGAGACTAAAGTATCAAAATGAACCGAATTTCTGTATCGTTGCACCCCTATGGTCTATCTCTGCTTTTAGTAGTAAAATGCAAAAGTATGGAGATTTAATATTAGCTATGATAGTGTTTTTTCCCCACCAATGTCATTTTTGAAAAAGAATTGTTTTGTAAGCCTYGAAAAGGTTTGCCTCTTTCTCCGTACTCTGTACTCTCTGATGGATAAAGTACTAACTACTGATGATTATTAAACACCACTTCAAAGTTGACTGGATTGTTTTTTCACCTTAAAAGCAGCTTTAAAATTCAATTATACCTTTTTGATCTTTAAACTGCCTGAACTCTTTTTTTTTTTTTTGTCTGATCCAGTGGTTTGCTGCTGCAGGAGAGCAACAAATTCTCAGAGGCGCTCCACTACTACAAGCTGGCCATTGGGAGTCGGCCAACTCTGGCTTGTAAGTACAGTTCTTCCTTTTTTTATTGACAGTGTCCAGCTCTTGTGGTTGTGGTTGTGCTGTGTCCAGGCAACCGTGAACAAAAGCTGTGGTTATGCGAAGGGAAAGAAGCGGATCACAAAGGGCAGTGGGTATACGGCTGAATTAAACATTCAGGCGCAGCTGCGTGAGCGCCTTTCAAAGCCCAGTTATGTCAACAGATCGAGCAAATTCATGATGTCATTTACTGGGAATTCAGACAACAATGCTTCCATTCCCTTTATACCTTCTTTGTCCTGTTGTGTTTCCTTTGCCTTTTTTTTTTACTCCTTTCAGTTTTTTCTTCACATTTTCTCTTTAACACCCATTTCTCCTGTTAAAAATCTCCAGCGTGTCATCTTCCAGCCCACAGTTCGTACAAATCGCTCCCGTTCTCACCTGATCACACAATAAATTAGCACCCCATAGTTCTGGGCATCAGTCAGTGACAGATTAACAGATAATCTTAAACAGTTCTTCCTTTCTTCCCAGATTAATTATGCATCTAATCAAGCTCGCAGTCATACAGGGAAATTCTCATTCAGCATGCAATTATCCAATCTGTTATAGCCAATAAGAGTGTTAATTAATTACTCTAAGTAGCTGACGTTTTGCAGCCAGAATGATAATGTGACAATTAGTGTTTTTTTTTTCCTTCATTTTTTTCAAGGTTACACCATTACTCACTGCCTAATTGTAAGATACTAAGGGCAAATTGTTGCCCTTTTATGCAGCATGTTCCGTGGTAAAGCATCGCTAATTTAGTTTTGGCTGCAGAAAACYAATACAGGAGGCAGATCAAATTAAATGTAACTTTTGTCAAATTGTGTTTTATTGAAAGCTCCTACAGTGGAAGAATGCTTTTTTGAGTTGATGCAACATCAGATGAAACAAATGGGTAAGAAAGATGCGGGAATGCTAACTCCAATAAACAGAAGTGATGTGGGCTCGTAGAGGAAAGGAATATATTTCCCAAATACTCCTCATTACATTAGTGTTATCTTCCAAAGCCTTTCAGACTGATCTGCTTTAGCAAGTTAATTAATTCCAACAGGCAGACTTGGCAGTGAGTTGCTTCAGGAAACGTTTCCACAGAGAGTTGTTGATCCAAAGATCTTGTATTTGACTGCTCAGGAATGGTGGAAAGTAATATATATATATA
>NW_013952409.1:5626254-5627471 GCF_001266775.1 Austrofundulus limnaeus | reverse complement strand
CTTGGAGCCACAGACGAAAAAGCTCTGTCTCCTTTAGTCTTTAATTTAGTTGGAGGATCAATCAGCATGTGTTTATCACAAGACCTCAGAGCCCTGACAGGAATGTAAAAATGTAAAAGTTCAGAAACGTAGCGTGGTGTCTGACCACAGTCACAGTTGTCAGCTGCATTTATGATGAGAATCTCCCGTTCCACCACAACCCAAAGGTGCTCTATTGGATTGAGATCTGATGACTGTGTAAACATAATTTTTTATTGGTGTCAACAATTATTTTTTGAATTTGTTTTGTTTGTTTCACAAATAAGCATTTTCATTATCTCTGCTGTCGTTCAATAACATTCATTAATTTATGGACATTTTTTGAGTTAAAACWATTTTTTATTCTTTCTGCATTAATTTTAAATAAAAAAATCTCTCACTTGAGGGAGACTTTACTCCTAGCCAGAATTGTCTGAAGAGGTTGTGTTGCCATGGTAACACAGAGCATTTATTACCGTTACAGCCACAGTGAGAAATGCAGATTGTAGTGAGCAGTAAAACACATGTATGTCTTTGAAACAAAAAAAAAACTGATGATGCCAAATACTTATCGCAAGCAATGAACACTGATTGTAGTAAATAATTTGATGCATTTGGAAAAAGTATTTTTAATACAGAAAAACTCAATTTCATTTGTTATAAATAACGTAATTAACGTACATTTTTTTATTCTGGTGTCTTATTTTTAGCGGCCTACTTGAACACCGGCATCATCCAGATGAACCAGGGTCGTCTGGACGAGGCCAAGCGGACATTTCTGACCTGCGCCGACATCCCAGATGAAAACCTGAAGGATCCCCACGCCCATAAGAGTTCAGTCACCAGCTGCCTGTACAACCTGGGCAAGCTGCTTCATGAGCAGGGTCATCAGGAGGTAGCAGTTCAAACACACAAAAACAGCTCATCACCTTTTTGTTCAGAATGTGCAAATAGTGTCAGAACATAATGACCTCGCTTCATCATCAGGTGAAAAAACAAACTCAAAGTTGACCTAGACATGACTTTATCAAGTTTTGAGCGTYAGCTGTTTGCTAACAACTTACTTACCATATCATGCTTTTAATAGAAAAATGTGTTGCAAATACAGTGGTTTGCAAAAGTATTCATACCCCTTGAACTTTTCCATATTTTGTCACATTACAACCACAAACATAAATATATTTCACTGGAATTTAATG
>NW_013952409.1:5621411-5625965 GCF_001266775.1 Austrofundulus limnaeus | reverse complement strand
TCCAGTGAAATATATTTATGTTTGTGGTTGTAATGTGACAAAATATGGAAAAGTTCAAGGGGTATGAATACTTTTGCAAACCACTGTATGTTTTGACAAAGTCTCATGTTTCTGCTATAGAAGTCCTCCTTGTCATATCGTACAATAAGGACATCTGAAGCTGTAGTGAATTGAGATAAAAGCAGGAAGTTGCTCAAGGAGCCTTCGGGGAGTGCGGAGAAAATGCTCGCTTTAACGCTGACATTTTCCAAAATTGCTTTTGTCATCGGGGACACTGTGTTTGTGCAGATAATCGTCGGGCTGTTTTTAACAAATTCACTTTGGTTTGTGCCCCTGAAGACCTGGACTGCTGGCTACAAAACTGTTTTTTTTTCTAATGCTGCACATTTATATTGTGTATAAGCAGGTGATTCTGCTGATTCAATCAAGAAAGAAGCAGCAGCATTGCTGATTTAATAAAGGGTTGTATAAATTGTTGGCATGCTTTCTTACCTAAAAAAAAAAAAAAGTCCCACTGCCTCTGACCTCTAACCACAACATTTGTTTCAGCAATAAAGCAGTTTTTAGGTCTCGCTGCTGTTTGAGACTCTAGAGTTCTCTGAGGTGCTGAACGTGCACACTATAGAGTCAATAAGTGACACTCTTCTAGTTGTCTTAACAGCCGTGACAGAGAGGATAGACCCTTTGTGCTCAGCTCTGTATGAACCACCCAAGCGAAGACCCCCAATTCCACGCTGTGTATTCATATTGTCAGGGCCCCGGCTGCAGTGGAGCAATGACTGTTTACCCCAGAGCCAGGTTCTCTGGCAGGGTCTATATGCTCTCTAATGCAAACATCCCCCCACCTTCGTCTTTTTTTTTTCTTTCACAGGAGGCCCTCTCCGTGTTTAAAGAAGCAATACAGAAAATGCCAAGACAATTTGCACCACAGAGCCTCTACAACATGATGGGTAAGGAGCTGCTTTTATTTCAGAAACAGGAGGATAAAAGCTGTTGTGAGAGGTTGTTGGTAAAAAGAGTCTTTAAGGACTTAGCAGCTGGACATCAACATATAATATACATATTTTCATTTTATATACAGTATTTACTGACAGTTCTTTCGAATAAAAAAATGTAGCTCTGCTTCTGCAAGCAGATTTAGGTTAAGCCAGGTCTAAAGATATTCAAAAAGATTGCAGGAAAAATGAAAAACAGTATTTTGACTAGGCACTAATACAATTTACACATTTGTGTTAAGCAGAGTTAATTTTATTTTTTTTACAAGAACAGCCCAGCTTGTAATATTACAGCTGCTCAACAGCTGCTCTCAGTCTCATTATAGCTCTGCGCTTTGTTGCTTTTTCTCTTTTTCAAAGTAACCTATGGCTTCTTCTAAACACCAGGATGTCTGTATTCCAGACTTGGTGATGCTACAGGTTTGCTTATGTTTTAGCAGAATGTAATGTGACAGAGCTTTTCAGATTATGTCAAAATATTAATTGACACGGCCGGCACCGTTAAGGAACAATATTGTTTCTAATCGTGGCACAGAGCCAGAGATGTGTTGTGCAGCTTCACGTTTTTTTTTTTTTTTTCCCTCTGCTGAACTGATTTGCGCATTTGGTTCACCTGCTTGTATCTATTTCCAGTTTCCCTCACTCTGCTGCTCTCGTGCTGTTTGTCAGACGCCATCGAGCAGCAGCTTTCATTAGAGGCAGACTTGGGTGGTAATCTGTACCCTGCTGGTCTCCCTCCAACAATCTCTGGTGGGCTCAGGAATGCTCCTTTTTCCACGAAGCTGCTTTTCAGCTCCTTGGGCTGAATGTCACTTCTAATTGCGTGTTGATATTTGTGCTAATCTCGCACACAAGTCTGGTGCCAGCGAGGGAAGGGGAGCCAAGTCTTTCGGCTGCTTTTAAACCCGTCAACAAAAGGAAAGTCATGTCAAAACAGATGCATAAATGTCTTTTTAATTATAACTATTTGTATGAAAGTCCTCAGGTCTCTGATGCTTTTATACCAAAAAGCAATTGAAATCCCAGATTCTAGTAAAAAAAAACACTTGCATGCCAGATATGGAAATACAAGAAGAAAGAAGATAAGTCTCTGCTTTGGATATAATGGAAATGCACATTTCTGAAAGAAATCTGGGTTATTTTAGCTTTGCAGCTCAACTTAATGTCAGATGGTGTTCTAACATCCACAATTTTAAATGTGTAGGAAAAATATCCTGAAGTTTGAACCTGTGAAAACATGTTTTTATTATCCATCCTTCCATCCGTTCATTTTCTTTACTCACTTCATTCTTCCCGGGTTATGGGAGATCTGCTGACCATCTCCAGCTTTTACAGTGGGGTGTGAAAGTTTGGGCAGCCTTGTTAATTTTCTTGATTTACCTTTATAAATCAYTGATTGTTTGGATTAAAAAAATCAATAAAATATATCATATAGGGGACAAACACAGTGATATTTGAGAAATGAAATTAGGTTTATACGACTTACAGAAAGCGTGCAATAATTGGTTGAACAAAATTAGGCAGGTGCATTAATTTGGGCACTGTTGTCATTTTATTGATTTTAAAACCTTTAGAATTAATTTTTGGAACTCAAATTTGGTTTGGTAAGTTCAGTGACCATTGACCTCCATACACAGGTGACTCCAATAACGAGAAAGGGCACTTAAGGGGGGCAATTGTCAGTTTTTCTCCTCTTTGCATCTTCTTCGAAGAGTGGCAGCATGGGAGTCTGAAAACAACTTTCAAATGAGCTGAAAACAAAGATTGTTCACCGTCATGGTTTAGGGGAAGGATTCAGAAAGCTATCAGAGATTTCAGCTTTCTGTCTGTTAGAAACATTGTGAGAAAATGGAGGACCACAGGCACAGTTCAAGTCAAGGATCGAAGTGGCAGACCAAGACAAATCTCCAATAAACAGAAGTGAAGGATGTTGAGAACAGTCAGTCAACCCACAGACCAGCACCAAAGACTTACAACATCATCTTGCTGCTGATGGAGTCACTGTGCATCATTGAACTATTCAGCACACTTTACACAAGGAGATGATGTATGGGARAGTGATGCAGAGGAAGACTTTTCTCTGCCCACATCACAAACAGAGCTGCTTGAGGTATGATAAAGCACATTTGGACAAGCCAGCTCCATTTTGGAATAAGGTGCTGTGGACTGATGAAACTAAAATAGAGTTATTTGGGCAGAACAAGGGTCGTTATGCATGAAGGAAAAATAACACAGCACTCCAAGAAAAACACCTGCTACCTGCAGTGAAATTTGGTGGTGGTTCCATCATGCTGTGGGGCTGTGTGGCCAGTACAGGGACTGGGAATCTTGTTAAAGTTTAGGGATGCATGGATTCCAACCAATATCATCAGATTCTGGAGACCAATGTCTAGGAATCAGTGACAAAGCTGAAGCTGCACTGGGGCTGGATCTTTCAACAAGACAACCACCCTAAACACTGCTCAAAATCTACTGAGGCATTCATGCAGAGGAACAAGTACAACATTCTGGAATGGTCCTCTCAGTCCCSAGACCTGAATATTATTGAAAATCTGTGGTGTCACTGAAAGAGAGCTGTCCATGCTCAGAAACCATCAAACCTGAATGAACTGGAGATGTTTTGTAAAGAAGAATGATCTAAAATACCTTCAGCCATAATCCAGACTCCCATTAGGAGCTATAGGAAGCGTTTAGAGGCTGTTATTTCTGTGAAAAGAGGAGCTACTAAATATTGAGGTAAGGGTTTTTTATGGTGCAAAAATTTATGCACCTACCTAATTTTGTTTAACCAATTATTGCACACTTTCTGTAAATCACATAAACTTCATTTCACTTCTCAAATATTACTGTGTTTGTCCCCTATATGATATATTTTACAGATTTTTTTTATCCAAACAATCAGTGATTTATAAAGGTAAATCAAGAAAATTAAGAAGGCTGGCCAAATTTTTGCA
Organism: Austrofundulus limnaeus; assembly: GCF_001266775.1. Lineage (NCBI taxonomy): Eukaryota > Metazoa > Chordata > Actinopteri > Cyprinodontiformes > Rivulidae > Austrofundulus > Austrofundulus limnaeus. The sequence goes on along the minus strand of NW_013952409.1, from coordinate 5,622,016 downwards.
CCCCACTATATTGTGCAAGAGGCAGGTTACACCCTGGACCTGTTGCCAGTCTGTATTCTCATTATTCACAAGGGAAAAATATTAGTTTTTATTTTTTTTAACTAATAAGAAAATGTTTTAAATATGAAAGTCGGTATTATAGGATCTATTCTAACATGTTGTTTTTGCTTATTTGAGAAGGTGTTTGTACAAATGTTCACTAGTTTTGGTTTTGCATGCACACCTGGTACTTATCATTATCTGTCTGTGAGTGTGATTACCCATAATCCYTGTGGAATTAAAGCCCGTGTTCTTCTGTTAAAACAAGTTGTCCAGCTCTAGAAGAAAACATGCATTGAAATATAAACTCTAATCCGACTGGCCTAGATTCAAACTGTTTCTCTGTGAATATCATAAGAATGATTTTTATTGTGTTACTGGTCGTGTTGTCAAAATGCTGCATTATTATTGGATGGATTATTGAATGGGAAAGACAGATCATTGTTGTTTCAGGTGCTTGCAGCAGGTCAGATGTTTTGTGGGGGGGTGAGGCATCAGATGATGTTTGACTAATTAGGGAGAGTAAGAAAGAGCAACCTGACTGATATCGTCCGGGTTTCTTAAAT
>NW_013952409.1:5615803-5621341 GCF_001266775.1 Austrofundulus limnaeus | reverse complement strand
CCCCAGCTCCTCCGCTTATCTCTTCGGCTGAGCCCAGCCACCCAGCGGAGGAAGCTCATTTCAGCAGCTTGTACCTGAGACCTTGTTCTTTCGGTCCTCATCCGTTCCTCATGACCATCAGAGAAAGTTGGAGCATAAGAGCTTTGCCTGTCTCAGCACTTTCTTCACCATGTCAGACCGAAGCAATAACCTGATTACTGCAGAYCGGACTCTGATCTGTCCATCCATCACCAGSTCCATCCTRCCATCACTCGTGAMCAAGTCTCAGAGATACTTAAACTGCTCAACTTGAGGCAGACTCGCATCACTGTTCTGCCAAAGTTCATACTTGTAAAATAAAAATAGTACCCACTACTAAAAAATCTAAATACTCTCCATTCTTCCTTTATAAAATCTGACTAACTGAAGGATAAGAAGTGAGGTTTGAGTTAAGTTTTTTATAGCACTGGACTGAAGGTTAATCCTGTAATTAATGTCGCCAGAAGACCATTAGAAAGTATTTTGATGTTTTAGCTCCTGACAGTTTGCCTTTGGATCTGACCCCTTCCTTTGCTCCCACAGGAGAAGCTTACATGAGGCTAAATAAGCTGCCTGAAGCTGAACACTGGTACAGAGAATCGCTGCGAGCCAAGCCAGACCATATTCCTGCACACCTCACTTATGGCAAACTCCTGGCTATGACAGTAAGATTTTATCTACAGTTTTAAACATCTTAACCTTTTTAAGATTATTGTTAGAACATCGGTGTATGTTACTGAATTAAATTTAACTTTTTTATATGAAACATTGTGGTATTTTAGGATTGAGTGTTCCAGAAATGGTTTATTGTGACCAGAACATTTTGAATATGGTCTTGATGAATATGATTTGCGTCTGTTTTGGCATGTTTGTGCAGATTTAATTTTGAACAGAAAGCAGGGTTTTTGCAGATCCTTAAAAAGTCTTAAAAGGCAATGAATTCATCAATCCAAATGTAAAGCCTGAACTAGCCTTAACATGTCTAAAATCAGTTCAGAGGTCTTAAAAATATTAACACTGTAAGTATGATTATTGTAATTTGTCTCAAAATAAAAAGAATTGGTAACTTTTATGTTTTTTTATATACAGTATAATTTACTGAATGCCTTTCACAGCTACTTGTTTTATGTTAAAAATAACATTTGGGTAAAATTGTTACGTTTTTTTCCATTTGTTTTTTTTTTTGTGAAGTTGGTAATAATTTCATTGCAAGTGGCATTAAAGAAGTCCTAAAAATCTTAAATTTACTTGCTTTAATTTGAAGAAACCCTGAGAAAGGGGTCACCAAAGAATAAATGTAATTTGATCCTTGATTTATTCAGTTTATTTCATTCATTAAAAAAAATCTGTATACAATAAGACAAAAATAAAGAGTAAATCCTGCCGTGAATGACAAGGATGCAGAGTGAAGAAAAAAATCTTCATTTCTGCCCCTTATTTTCAAAAAACAACTTCAGCTAACCATAAAACTTAAAACAAAAACATTAGATATCTTCTTGTTTTAATTCCATTGAATACTACAAATTGTAGATTTTCCCAATAATTTTGACTTAATCACCTTTTTAAGCATAAATTGTAAATTGTAAAAGTATTTTTGTGCTTAATTGCTAGTATAAGTAGTAGCTGTATGATAATAAATCACTTAAATTGAGTTCCATCACCAAGTTGGGTTGATTTTTCCATTCTGCACTCGTACAGCAACTGATTACCATCTGAGCAAATAGTTCAGGTGGCAGCTCAGATCTGCTGTATGTCACTTGTTAAACTGACATGGATTTATGCAAAAGTGCCAGTGGAGATCCGAACTTAAATAAAACCAAATCTTGGGGGCGTCATTGTGCTAACGGCATGCTGAAGATGTATATGCCCTTTGAAGAAAAACTCATTTCTAAGGAATTTATTATTGATTGGAGGGAGAAAGAAAGTTCAAACCTGCAGGGAGGAATCCTGGTGAGTCTTTTTTTCATGATGAAAAGATTTTGACCCTCTGGGTTCAAATAATGTCATCAGAAAGGAGGGTGGCTAGAGTCTTTGTAAAAGGCATTTTAAAAAAATTGAATTCTTGTCCCCAACCATGCAAAGCTCTGGTAAATGTGAACTTTTTTTAAACCATTGCATCTGTTGTCATGTCGGCACCTTTTAAGCATGATCAAAAGCAGCACAGGAAGTTGACCTTCCCCTCTGGCTCTAAATCATCCCCTACCGTCCTCCCCGTTGAGCAACTGTAAGCGGTGAAGACACTTTAGATGCTGTCGAGGTTTTGAGGTTCAGATCCCCACGAGAGGAGGTAGGGAGGGTTGCGAAGATGAGGCTTAGATGCAGGGGTCAGGGAGAGGTCCGGTGGCAAAGCTGAGCTGGTAGCTGATGTACGAAGAAGAAAGCTGCTTTGTGATTCGTGGAGAAAGGTAGGACAAACTAAAGGAGAAAAGGAGAAGTTAATCACATAGATCAGTACTGCTGCCCCTCTGTTCCGATCCCTATACGCCTCCGCCGACACCACGAGGAAGCAGGGTGGATTTTAAACGATGTGCGCACACCACTGCTCAGAGGTGTGTTCGGCCGCTGCCATGCTTGCGATATTGAATTCAGACATCTTCCTGTCACTTCCTCTGCTAATATGATGCAGGCGTTCACCTCTGCATCTGCGGTTTGTCTGATGTGAACAGGAGAGACAAGAGATGAGGGAAAACCCAAACGAGCTCAGCGTGCGACAAGAAAAAGATACGGTGTGCAAACAACGAGCAGACTGGAATAACAATTAGATTTTAGTTTCTTTTTTATATGTTTTCAACCCCCTCATAAAGCTAATGGCCTCAAGGTGCTTCAGTTTAAGCAAGAGTAACTAATCTAGAGACAAACAGCACTCCCACACACTGTTAAACTCGCAGTTAGAATCAGTTTTGCAACATTTCAGTGACTTGGCCCTCATTAGGAAAACGACTTCCAACCATTTAGAATCYGTCCTGAATAGGAAATGAACCTGAGTGTCCAACCAATCACATTTAGAGTCTCAAATGATATAAAATGCTGTAAATCATTCACAGAAATCACACCAGAACAATACAAAAGCATGCTTTTTTAACCTTTGAATTATTCAAGAATAAAAAGGCACTTAGCTGAAGGGATGAACCACTATCTACAATTACAGAATAAATCCCTGTTTGCTAGCAGCTTGTTGGTTAAGACAAATAATTACTTTGTTTATGCATTTAAATGCATCCAAAAGAAAGTACCTAAAATACCAAGACATGGCTCAATTCAAGATGTTCATTAAGTCACATCTGCAGCTCATTTCAGGCTGTGAAAACTCAGTTCTCATAAACAAATGTTAGCTTCTGTCAGTATTTAAGCATGTGGCCATCAAATGTCTACATTCTTACATCTGTGGAGCACAAAAATATACAAAAGTGATACTTCTCAGGCAGGAGCTGTGATCACTTTTTGGACACCATCAGCTCAACGTTCTGTTTATTAAACATATTTATCAGAGCCTTGATTTTCTGCTTCCTGAAGAGAAACCGCCCTTGGATATTTACAGAAGAAAATTGTGTTTATTGAAGCTACACGCACCGAAAAAAAAGTGTCATTTCTCTAAGTATACAGTCATTAATATTACACTGTCATGAATGGGTAKGAGTTTATTTTCTTGTGACTGGTTTGAACTCGAGCAGCCTTTTCTCCAACCCCGCGTCTTTCGTCGAGCGCTTTGACGCATTATCTCGAGCCTTTCAGCGTCTCGGTTTGATTGTTTAAATTATTCATGAAAATGTTTCAACACATCGGGATGTTTGCATTAATAATGCATCCACTTTGATTGACGAATGCTCGTTGCTAATCGTTGATCCGATGGCACGTGTTGTCCAGCTGAGAGCTCAGATGTGTCAGTCACAGCTGCCAGTTGTGTTGGTCAAATATCTGGACTGTTTGAACTTTGGTTACATGTCACAGCCTTTATGACGCGAGGGGAGCTCTGGAGGTCTGCACAGCATCAATTTTGTTCTTYTTCCTTATTCTCCTGCGCTCGCCCTCCCTCTATTGATTCTCTCATCTCTCTAAAGGCTGCAACAACAATGTACACAGAGATAAAACTTTGGTAAATATGCGTGATCCATATCCATGTATGAGTCTAAAAATCTATAATATTGCTTTGCTCCCCTCTCTTCCTTTCTGCGGCACTTTCCTGTTTCACTTGCTGCCTTGTTTTATAATGGTCAGGCCACACAAACGGGCAATTGGCGGTTTTGCTCTGGAAGTGTTCTTTGCACAGATAAAAGTGTTTAATGAACGATACTTTGACCCGTCTGCTCTTCTGTGCCAAGTGAGACACTGAGCACTCTGCCGGACGGGACATGGGCTTGAAAGAAAAACACTTGTGGTCCACGTTCTTCATGTCCTTTTATTAAGATTTATTGTTCAAACTGGTCCGTGGTTGAGAGAGGGACATTGGGTTTACACAGAGGTATTTTAGCTGTTGAGCTGAGTGTGGTATTTTTAAAATGAGCAGTCATGAGAAGCGGTTGAAGGAATAATGATAATGTTTTTAATCCTTCTCTCTCAGGGGCAGAAAACAGAAGCYGAGAGGTACTTCCTGAAGGCCATACAGCTCGATCCCACAAAAGGCAACTGTTATATGCATTATGGTAAGATTAGTATTTTCCCTTTTAATTTGACATATCCTGATTCCTTTCTTCCATCTCAATTGTTTGATTTGCCTGAGTGAGCTAGGGTTGTGAAAATGTTTTTTTTGCACAAAGACAGGAATTTGCACATTTTAGTAGGTTGTATGGACAGCGGTGTTTGCTGACCCTTTAGCTGCTTCTTCCTTTAAACATCCTTAATCTCAGTTTGTACAAGAATCCACAAGAAGAAAGAATGGTTTCCTTACATTGTTCACTTCCATTTGATGAAAATGCAGAACGTGACAATTTCAGCATCTTTTTTGTCTGCTTTGAGTATTTCCCTGTGATTCATGCATGCAGTGTATGGCAGCACTGATTCTTAGATGTTGATACTGTTTGGCATTTTCAGTTTCAATAACCTTTTTTATTTTAATGTCAGATCTAATAAAACCAAATAAAACAGTGTAAGTGAATGCATAGTTTAAAACTTGTAAAGTCATCAGCTCCCGTTCTTCTACTTGTCACATTAAATTCTTTTTAAAAAATAATGCAAAGTCCTTTTCTGAAAGTCTTTTCAAAATTACAGTCTATGCAAAACTAAACAAAATTTAAAACAAAAAGATGACTTACACAAAACATAGGTTAGTGAAAATATTTGATGTGTTTAGCTGTTTTATTTAACCTACATTTTTTTCCACACTTTAATGCCAACAAAGCAGGGGTGGAGCCAGAGGGGTGGCTGTGGTGGCAAGTGACACCCCTGGCACCTGATTGGCCTGCCTTGGTGCCACCCCCAAAATAATTAACAAATGGATGGAGATTTTGCATTTATATTTAGATTTTGTTAAAATTGTGTGTGTGTGTGTGTGTGTGTGTGTGTGTGTGTGTGTGTGTGTGTGTG
>NW_013952409.1:5606632-5614374 GCF_001266775.1 Austrofundulus limnaeus | reverse complement strand
GAATTAGCATCAGTAACTAGCATGTGATTTTTCTTAGCTACTCCACAGCAAGTGTCTTCTCATTAAGTCTTAAAATGGCTGAAATATAGCTGTTTAAAGTTTAAAGTTAGCCGTGGTGGCCGTCCTGAATTTTTGATTAGCATTTAAAACTTGGTAAAGAATGTTTTTGTCTACTTTTACACTAGTCTACATCTTTGTATGTCTAAAAATAGCTGAATAATAAGGTTTGACTAGCATTCAGCATGTTTTTTAATTATTATTCTTAGCTATGATCACAACAAATTTCAGCTCAATATTTGTTTTTAAAACAGCTTAATTAAAGCCATTTGGAATTAGCTGTGGTGACCATCTTGTGTGCTATTCTTTATTTATATGTGCCCCCCGAAAAACCCCTAGTGCCAACCCTTGCAAAAAAGCCTAGCTCCGCCCCTGCATCAAAGACTGCCAAAGTGTTTGYAACGCAAATCAATTTTACAGTCATGCACGGTTTGAGAACGTCTGTCACCTCTGTTCTGTATGTAATAGCTACAATATTTTCCAGTTAATAAAAAAATATGGCCAGGTTTTCTGGGTGGTTCAGCATCCTGATATATTGATGAAGGTAATCAAAGCCAGCAATGTAATAATTCTTCCCAATCTTGGCCGTTGCCTAGGCGTGAACTCCTTGGTTCATGGCCTTGTCAGGCTTCCACAATCCTATCTGATTAGAAGGCTGACTGCACATCAGGCACACCTGTAAAATAACACAAACCTTCTGCAAGAAATCTTTCCCTCCAGCAGAAATACATCTATCACGGTCAGCTAATCTGAACAAATGGCTCTGGGAAATAACCATGGAGGGACGGTTTGTTGCACTCATATCAAGTGTTTCAACGTATTGTTACAGGGGCTGACTAGACCGTCCCTGTACTTGTGCCAGAGTCAACATTATTGCATGGTGTATCCCTCTGTGCCTTTGTGGGGATCCGTTAGTGTTTTAATGGGTTTGCCATTTTTTTCTCTTGCTTTGTTAGGTCAGTTTTTATTGGAAGAGTCACGACTGCTGGAAGCAGCGGAGATAGCAAAGAAAGCTGCGCGCCTCGACAGTGGCGAGTTTGATGTGGTCTTCAGTGCAGCCCACATGCTCAGGTAAAGGTTTGGGTTGATTATTTTTTCTTTCACTGTTTTGATTTCTTCTGTTCATTACATACACACAAATGCAGTATTTCTTTCTACGTAGATGAAATGAATGAACTATTTTTCTTGGCTAGATGGGAAAAAAACACTGAGTATGCGAATAAAGTCTGCTTGTCTGCACGGTTTATCCATGGGTTTTCACAAGTGCTCAGCCTGAGTGATTTACTTGGCTGGATTTTCTAATCCTTCTCTCTCCAAACGGTGGAAGACCCAGAAGTGATGCTTTAACTTAGAAATCATTTCAGCTTTTTATGTATAAGCAGTCTCCCTTAAACTTCAAATTTCTCTCCTTCCTTGTCTTGGGGGGGGTTATTATGTATTTTCCAGGCACATAGTTCAATTCTATACCACAATCAAGTAACTAGAAAATTCTGTATATATATATCAAAATAAATTAGACTTTGGATCATAGCAAATATCTTAACGCCTTTGTCTTTTTAAGAACTTCCTACCATTTCAGACACTCCCGCTTCATCATGTTTTAATCAATGCTCCAGAGGAGGGGTGATCTGTGGGCTGAGAGCTCAGCTTCATATTAAACTCCAGGGAGGAGCTTTGTATAAATAGGCGGAGTTTTGTACCAGCAAGTGTTTAGGCAGGTCCACATGGCTACCAGAGGAGATTCAAGGATTTCTCAAACATGCATGAATGAGTCAAAGCAACACTCTGAGTTAGTTTTTGATGAGGGAATGGTGTTATAACATGATATAAAGCTTAAAAAAGTGGATTTTTCACAGTGCAACCCCTTGAATAAGTTATTGTAAGGCTTGCTTTAAATCAGTGTAAAGTTTAGCAGATGGGCTTTAGCTGAGGAGCCCTCATGCTGTTGTGTTTGTGAGGCCRTGTGTGGAAATGAGTAAACACTGTAAAGCAATGTGCCAGCTCACTGAAAGCTGCTCAACTGATTGAAGACTGTTTAATCCAGCAGAGAGATCTTTGTTTAATCTCATTATGCCTCAACATTCTGATGATGCAGTTATCTATACCACCAGTACTTTCCAGTATAGAGAACCGCTTTCAGGGTTCAGAACCCTGGCAGCYAAAGAGCCTTTTAAGTAGTGTTTTGGTTGAACTCATCCCTAACTGCTTGGCATGGGGTCCTACTCCTCTCCAGCTCAGGCTCTTTATGTGTTTGTCTTGGACGCAGACATGGAAAGGCCTTTGGATGATGTGGACACAAGTGAATCCACGCAGGAGAAGAGAAGGGATTGCAAAGAGAAATCAGAAGCTTGCAAATGTGTGCATGCCATTTTTTTATTACCCTGTTGAGTTTTTGGTTTTTGAGCATGTGTCTTTCAAACCAATCATTTTCTTCTGCCTCTTTTATACTGTTTTACTTTAATTGTGGTACATGTGTATAATGTGAATATTGAAATGCACAGAAAAATAACCAATTGGATAAATGTTTTTTTATCAGTCAAAATGTGGCACAAGTTAAAGGGAGGATATTATGCAAAATCAGCTTTTTTGATCTTTTTATCATGTTATACTGTCATTTYCTCATCAAAAACATACCCAGAGTGTTGCTTTAACATCATCATTTACCCAGAATGCTTTGCATGTGAATAAAATGGCCCCGTCCATGTAATTTATGTTTAAACTTTTAGTTTAAAAATGAAAAAAAAAACTGAACATCCTACAGTATTTTTACAGTCTTTATTTTACAGTTAAAATATATGTTTATTAAATAAAGTCTAATGTTACAACTAATCATGGATCCCTTTAATTAAAAGTCTAGAAGTACCATAGTCTGATTAAATGCCCAGATTTACTAAGCTTCGACACAGTTAACCCAAACTTTTGTTTGAACATTCAAGTCAGCTCTGTATGTATTTTATGTTACATTTTTCTACCATGAAGTTATTATAAGATAAATCAAACGTCTCCTTGGTCAGGGATGAATCAAACATTTTGATGTCTAAGGAAAAGGTTTTAAATCAAACATAAATCCACTATATTCTGCGGTCACTTTGATCTGAAACTATACACCCAGTGATCTTGTAATAGGCTCTGACATCCTAAATGAAACTGTGGTCCCAGCAGCTTTGTAGTCGTTGATCTAGGCAGTTTATGTGGCTCCTTACCCTGCCATCAATGACCATGTCTTTGACTTTAAATCATTTTGAATTCAGCAATTGTTACCATCAGTAAGAACCTGTATTTGTGGTCTGGTAACAAAGAAACTGTATATTATTTGCAACTGAACACCTTCCCTGTATGGTTTCAGTGATAAACAAAAATGTACAATGTTAGTTCCTCATCCACACTGCCTTCTTCTCTTTAAAGCACCCGATGAACCAAATTTCCTGACCTCAAGGTTCCATTAGAGCAGAAAATGTTTGTTGTGCACTACTCAGCACAGATGTTCTCAAGTGAAAGACGCTATTGAACGAGAAACCTGCAGACCACTGGATCAGCTTTTCACATCCCTCTTGTTGTTTCCTCATGTTATTTTCTCACTAACCCCTGGGAACCAGTAAACACACCGGGTTCAAGGCCTCAGCCGAAGCCAGGAGCAATAAAAATGAGTAATGATGGCCTCTCTCTGTTTTCCCTTTTCAGACAAGCCAACCTTAATGAGGCAGCCGAGAAGTATTACGGACAAGCAGCGAACCTGAGACCAAACGTGAGTAAAAGTTCGACCTACTATTCTTCCTCATTACTATTTACTTTGATGGACAGAGTGCAATCACCGACTGGGTGGCTTTCCAATATCATTACTGGCTACTCTGCCTCCTCACAATAGGATTCCTTGTCACTGGAGCTCAGAGTAATGAGGGCTAGGTTTTTACTGAGCTCAGAAGTTTGCTTGTGCAACATCCATCAGCAGCTTCAAATTAGAGGCCAGGGTAAGCAGATTGGAAAGATTAATGGTAATAACACTCAGTCAGGGGACTGTGACATCTTGAAAATGAATGGGATTGAGTGTTTAGGGGCTCTGACAGGATGGGTCAAGGTATTTAGGAGAGGGTCGCAGAAGATGGAAGTATGTAAACATGTGGGCATCCTGTTTGTTCATGTGTCTTCATTACAAAACAGACGGATATTGATTCAACTTGTTATACAGAAACCATGGTTTGGCATTTTATACCAAAACCCTGGAATAATATTTACTATAAATGACAAACAAAACCAACTCAAGCTTGTGGATTACTGAGGTTAAGACTTCACATTTCCAACAAAGATATGAAACTGATCCCTGAATCCATTGTTGTTTAAAATATCTGTATGGAATCCAAATTTTGCTAAGTATCTTGTATTATTGACATCTAATTAAACCAAATGCTAAATTAAAAGAATATTTAGTCTTGTTGCGGCAGCTAAAACCAATATAATACAAAGGATATGCAATTATGCATTTTATAATGYAGTTTAATATAACAATGTATTGCCTTAAACCAGTGGTTCCCAAACTTTTCAGCTTTTGACCCACAAAATGCCAGCAGCAGAAACCTGTGACCCCAGCTGTTGTTGGTCGATGAACATTGGTTTCACGTCAAACAAACAAGAGCATAGTAACATTATTTAATACTCTCTTTTTGTCCATTTTAAGTACACTAACTTTACTCATTTGTCACAACAAAGGCAAAAAATTATTGATAGTTGTAATTTTTTAGTGTAATTAATTCAGAAAATCTTTTCAGGACCCCACCTTGATGTTTCGGGACCCCACTATGGGTCCCGACCCCAACTTTGGGAACCACTGCCTTAAACTATGCTGATAACTTTACAAAAGTAAATTCTCAACATAAAAACAACTAAAGCTGTGCTTTACAAAAAAATAATTGTTGTGTGATGTCTAGTTTGATGCTAGTTAACTCACAAACTCTTAAAATGTGCATTTCCTGCATTATATTATTAAAATATTAGGGGAATAAAGAGAGGCCTTTATGTGCAGCAAACTAAAGAGTTGTCCTGGATAACTTTGATCATCGGGCCTTCAGGCAGCACCGCATTAAAAACAGACACGATTCTGCAGAGAAAATCCCTGCACAGACTCAGAAATATTTCTGAGAACCACTTTGAGTGAGCACAGTCCGTCCCTTCATGTACAAATGCAATTTAAAGTGTTTCCATGCAAAGTTAAAAAAAGAAAAACTTCTTTTTTTGAATTTGATGCAGAGAAGCTGCTGCTTTAGCCCAACCCTGCCTCTGTTAGCTTGAATTGAAGTGACGCTAAAAGCTGTCAGGTGGTTTGCATTTTTTTTGAGCTCTCTAAAATGGTTGCTATGTAAAGGAGATGTTTATTTTATCACCACGCTTTCATGATAGTGTGGAGGAGCTACAATGAATTATTTAGCATCGAAAGGAAAAGTTAATAATAGTGAGATGGTCATCAAATCTTTTTTACCTATTAGTTAGTATACCAACCTGTTTAGAGAGATGTTTTTTAGAGATGTTGTTTCCTTTTTTGAACAATGTTTATGTCATTATTTAAAAGACATTTTGTAAAATACGAACATGAGGTGTTTCCCACAACTTAATTTTTTGAACTTTTTTGTGTAATTTTCCTAAAATGATATCTAATGAGTGGCTGCAGACACACAGACGTCCACATCCAAACACTGAGATTCTTTTAGTTCCAGTTTGGCCTCATCTGTTTCTGTTTTTTTTTTTTTTAACCATTTGTTTCTTACCTTGGAGATAATGTAAGGTTTTCTTACATCTTACTTTTATCTTCTGTTCTGTTTGATGTGATTGTGTACACGCCCTATCTTTGTTAGTTCATACCTTACCGCAGATCGACTCCTAACTCTGCAACACACTGCTGTTTTACATTAAGCACATATGTCAGCTGTGCCTGACAGACAACCTTTTTCTTCCATTTAAGGAATTTATTCCCTTAGTCCTTCAATTTGCTCTTTCTCTACAAGCCAAATCCCAGTTGATTCTTGGTTGGACTTGGTTGCTTTCTGCACCATAAAACACTTGTCCTTTCAAAGTTTTCAAACCCGAAAGGAAAATTTTGCATAAATTATTCCCTTAAGTTATTACAGCCGAGTTACTCTTCAACATTTCTTCTTGTAAAACGCTCATAGTTGATGCACTTAAAGTTGCTTTATAATCATCATTCTTTTGTTTCTCTATACACATTTTGTCACAATGGGGAGGCAAAAAGTTAATATCCATCCATTCATTCATTGTCTATAACAGATGTGCCCAAAGTGGGGCCCGCGGGCCAAAATTGGCCCACCGAACCATTTGATTTATAAGATTGTAATTATGTTAAGATTAAATATAAAATACAAGTAACTACAAGAGACATTTAGATTAGATTTAAGCCCATATATAGATTTGCACACTTTATAAGACCCCGTACACTCAAATTTTAAATTATGAAAAATCCCATGAGTCTTTGCTGCCTGAGCATACGTTGAATTTTCTCCATGTCCATGGGCTGGAAAAAAAAACTAAAGAATGTGGGCAACCACACTGGCTGCTAGCTTAATCATAAAAAATTAAACAACTTTACTTAAGTATTAAGCATTTCTTATATTATTGCATTTGGCCCGCGTCTCTCAGATTGATTTTAATTTTGGCCCGCTCAGGAAAAATGTTTTTTTAATTTTGGCCCTCTCAGCGAAAATGTTTGGGCACCCCTGGTCTATAGCATCTATATTATATACAATTCTAAATAGTTGGCTTGTGTCACAAAATATTAGTAAATTTGTATTTGATTACAGCAAAACCCATCATAAATGACCATAAAAGTAACAATAACATGCTGGAATAATTACACCTTATTTACCTTTACTTAATCATTAATAAATGTTTAGTTAGGCTTATAAGTTAAGGGTGATTTATATTTAATAAACTATAAATAAACACATTTATTAATGTTTTTACCCATAAAGGCTAATTGCTTCCAAATCCAACGTGCTCATTGTTTATTCATGCTTAATAATGCATGAATTAACAGTTATTGTACTGTACTATATTGTGTGTATATGTATGTAAATGCTCATATAAATATACAAGTTTTGACAAGTATTCATGGTTGGAGAATGTTTGAATTGACCAAGATTTCAGTTTGATTTCCACAGGTGAAAAAGAACTTGTGGCTCCTTTTTTACTTTCTACATTAACAAATACATAAAAAGCATAAATAGTCTTTACTTTAGAAGTGTTCACAAAAAGACTTAAACTACTAGCAACCACCTTAATTATTGATGCACTGCAGGTTTAGTAGATAGTCATTTCAACCATTCTGTAACTATTATTATACATCTAACACAGGGTGTGAAAGTACATTTGAATATAGATACAGTAAATATAATAAGTAATTCATGAGTTGTTCAGCATGAATAAATAATAAGTATGTTGGTTTTGGAAGTAATTAACAATTAATGGGTAAAACATTTAAAATATATATTTTTAGCTTATTAAGTATGAATCATTCTTAATGAATGATGTTTTCAAGGCTAAATAACCATTTATTAATGCTTAAGTAAGGCTAAATAAGGTGTAAGGCAAAGTAACAAACATGGCAAAAAAAAGTATCCTGATGCATCTCAGTAATCCAGGTAAAAAATCAAAAAGAAAAAAATTGTATAGGTCTTCTGGAC
>NW_013952409.1:5600094-5605227 GCF_001266775.1 Austrofundulus limnaeus | reverse complement strand
ATATACAACATTGCTCTGTTTGTGCCGGGGCACCGGATCTTTGGGGTGAACCAGCCTTTGCCGTAATGTGTTTTGGGGTTTGAAAGCCACTGGGACATCACGTTTAGAAAATGGCAAAAAAAAAAAAAGCCTGATGAGCTTGTTTTCCTGAAACAATTTTATGAAAAGAAATACTATAATTAAGAAAATTAGTAAAATCTTTAGTTGTATGGTAGTCCCTCCTCTGCAGGATAGCAGCACTTGTTTTTTTTTTTTACATTTTAAACCAAAATGATGATCAGATGTTGCCCCTCCCTTGGCCGGCATACTTCATGGTCTTGACATGATTGCACCCCAGGCACTTCTTCTGTACTTATGTCCCCATGACTCACTCGTCTCACTGATTACAATTTTTACCCATTGGCACCAGCAGGAATAAACATCTCAGCCCACTTCAAAGTGGCGTTTGCTCCCACTGACATCTATGGCCACAGACCAGGCACGGGGACGTGCAAAACAGCCTGGTTACCAAACTCCATGCAAAGTTTGGGTGATCCAACAAAGAGGATCCAGCACCGTCTTAGGGTCTCGTGATGACCCAGTGTTCCATTACAGTTAATTATAGAGCTTGTTTTAGTCATCAGCTGTGATTTTGTTTCATTTCACTTCAGTAATTAACTATCATCAAGCTGTGTCCCAGAAAACTGAATCTCTGTTTATCCCTGCTGTGACTGCTTCTCTTAAACAAGGAATGAGGTTACTGTAATTTTATTCTTGAACAGAACTTTTTATACACTGTATCTTTGTGTATAAAACTGTTGGATGTGTTTGTTTCAGTACCCCGCGGCCCTGATGAACCTCGGTGCGATCCTGCACCTCAACGGGAAACTGCAAGACGCCGAAGCCAATTACCTCCGGGCGCTGCAGCTGAAACCGGACGACACCATCACCCAGTCAAACCTGCGTAAGCTGTGGAACATCATGGAGAAACAGGGCCTGAGGACCAATAACCCCTGAGTTCATTCTCCCTGCCCGCCTACTCACCATCTGAATGCCAGACACGGGTGGAAACGAAAGAAAAAAAAAACAGCCAACATGCTCTGCATTCCGTTTACTCATCCAAGAGAGATAGAAGAGACTGAGGGAGGATATTTGCAGAGACACCACGACTGCGCCGCACAGGCTCTCCTAATCACTGCTGAGCTCTGCAAACACCTCTGGCCAGCAGCTTTCCACAATATTACCTACAGTTAGTCAGGCACTGTGTGGGATTTGGACTCTTCAAACCTTCTTCAGATTTATTTCTCTCACAGTAATCTTTTTTTTTTTCTTCTTTTAGAGCACTTGAACTCGAGCAGCATGAGATCAAATTAAAGAGTGAAAAGAATCTTGAGTGAAGCATTAAGGGATCTTTCTATCAAATCTCCTCCAGATGAGGTGTTTTTTTTTAATAGAATGGGGGGGAAAGCTGATATAAAAGACAGAATGCCATCTTGAATTCTAAATTATTCCTTGTTGTGGTGTTTCTTTTTCCCTAAAGGACCTTGTTGATTTGCTCACGAAATCACACTTTACAGCAAATTAGCATCATTACTGAAAACCATTCATGTCAGATAATCTGTGAAAACTTGAAAAAAAAAAAAGGAAATTTATTTATGCAGCACAATGATGGCCTCAGAAACAGCATGTTTTAGCCGACAAGCAAAAAATAAAGTTCAGCGCGATTACGTTTTCAGGGTGTTTACTGATGTAGAAGTCGTGTTCTTATTATCGTCGCTTCTTGTTCTGCACTGCTTCAAAGGTCAGCTTGGCAGAAACAAAAAATCTATTAATGCAATTATGAAGCCATCTTTCTAACAAAAGCTTTCAGCATCTTTCTCTTTTTCAGATTTAAGACACGAGTCGGATGGAGTCTTTTATCTAAAACACAAAAGCTATGTTTTTGCCCAGCTTTTAGTCATAAAACACAGTTTGCAGTGCTTTTTGAGGGAAATATTTAATGCCTTTTAACAGAAACTTTTTTTTCCTTTTTGTTTGTATTAATGAATCTTAATATATACCACGTGTATAGTATATTGAAAACCACGCAGGAAAAAAATAATAAAAGCTCAGTTACTGAGCAAGTTTCAAGACAGAAGAATTTTCAGTGTTTTCAAAACACTTTTTTTAGGTCTGATTTGTACATTATTTAAACTTTTTTCAACATTAAACAGTGAAACAGCACCTTTTATGAAAGTAAAAGTTTGTAAAGTATTTGTGATTGTTTTTGGCCATGCTTCACCTCATTTGTCTTGGGTTCATTACATTGTAAATTATTCCTCTGTGTTAGTAAGAGAACCAGCTGGCACTGTGTTTTTCCATGTAAAGTGAAGGAAGTTGGCTAAGAGAACATTATTGTCTTTGTTTGTGGTCATTCTGGAGTAAAACCTTAAAAACCCACTCGTGTTGCTGAGCATACTGTACCTGTTTACAGAGCTTCATCTCCAGGTGAAGATTTTAATCTACAGTATGTTACTTGTGACTGTCATAAAGCTGTTAGCACTGTGCTGTTGTCACAAGAGAGTGAAAATGAAACAGTTCACTTTGATTTCTTGCCCATATTTCACACACACACACCGACAAAACTTGTTTTTTTTTTTTTGGTTTGTTTTTTTTTTCTATGTAAATATAAAGTGTTCACGGAGAAGCGTCCACATTTTATTGTTTAAAAGAAAGTTTTAAAAAGTGTTTCGCTCTGTGTCTCTGCTCAGGGATCTCAAACAGCGGGCTATTGCAGGAACTTGATCACGGAGTGTCTACTAAATTAAAATTTATTTTTGAAAGTTGCTGTATTTGTATAAATTGTCCAGATTTGTAGCCCTCTTCTCTCCTCTTTTTGTAAAATAAAAAATGAACAACTTGCCAGAGCAAACGTTTCCCTCGATTGTCGCTTTGTTTTCCAGCGCACCGAAGGATTCTCTTCTTTTTCGTTGCGGATCTCAAATAAACGTTTAACACTTCCTGACATTTAAAAACACATTTGTGTCGATAATTTGCAGAGTGATAAAATTCGAAGCAAAAGCCTCACTTCTAAGGGATTTTTTTCTGCTTTGTGTACATGATTAGACTTAATGGGGTGGTCCGGAACAGCTTTTACAAGGCATTTTCAGTCCTCCCATGCAAATTTGCTAAAATGTGTCATAAAAACAAGTCAAATAAATCTCTCTTCCTTTTGATCCTTTTGAACAACAAAGCACACATGTAAATAGTCCCATATGGAAGGGGTAGCACAGCGTGTGCACATGGCTGGTGGGTTTTTGATTCCAGCCACCCCCACAATTCAGACTCCGCTGAGAAGCAAAGGGTTGGTGAACACAACAAGCCTGCCTTGTGATGTTTCTCACACGTCTTTGAGGAAGCTCTGCTCCCGTGATCTGAGCCCCCCGTGGTGCCCAGCTTTTCTTATAGCACTGGAATGCACACACACTGCCTGCACCGTCTTGTCCACTTTGACTCATCTTCACACAGATGCACCTTTTGAAAATGGGGGGGGAAACCAGCTTTTTGTGGATGTGGAATCAAGCTACATAATGCAATTTTATTATTTGCAATTCAAAACATACAGTATTTTATTTTTTTACATACAGATAATGAATGATTATTGGAACTTTTAAAGTAAAGGCTTTTCTTAAACAAATCTAAACCACGTGTTCCCTTTTATGCCAGAACTTTGAATCTTTAAACTTTAAATCTTGTGTTGAAAATGGGTGTTGCCCATCAATCATTACAGTATGCCGGTGGTTCCCAACCTTTTTAGACTTGTGCACCCCCTGAGTCATTTTGTCGTACCACTAGTACCCCCTCTGTCAAACGTAATGATGATTCTCCAAAACTATAATGTACAACAGCTGATTATTAAATGGAACTTATTTATTTAACCCCCCTAGAACATTTAATTCTCAGGACTTTTGTTCTTTTCAAATTAAACATAAAGAGAAATACATTGCCTTGAAAGTGAATAAGTAATTAAATAAGTAAACCAGGTAATAGTTGGTGCAGGAAGCAGCAGCGTCCAAAATACATCAAATACCCCAAATGAGCAAATTCCATGAGATTCCACGTTTTATACAGGATTCCATTTTATGTTAATTTCGTGATTCTGTTTGCAATTTCCACATTAATCATAGGGCCCTACATACCTCAGTTCTATTTTTATTAATTTTTTTACACACCTGGGAAATTTTCCCATGTACGCCCTGTAATATGCTCGTGTACCCCAAGGGGTTCATGCACCCCTATCACTTCAGTATGTCATAAAACAAGGATTGTTGTTTTTTTTACCTTTTAAATTTACTTTGTTGCATTGAATAATAAATATTACATTTGCAATTGATTTAAAATGCATTTTTATGCTAAATTAAGTTGTTTTTGTGTTTGTTTTCAGGGTGGGGCTCATTGGTCATCCGTGAGCCTCCAGTTGAAAAGCATGCCTTATACGGTAACATGTGTTTTTGAATGATTCACAGCTACTAACATGTCTAACATGAGCTCAATATTAGTATTTTTTTATGTTTAGGTTTAGGTTTGGCATCAGTCTTGAATCTGGTTGTCTTCCACAATTAATCCACTGTAAATGTATCCAGAGTTTGCTTTCTATGTTTTATTAAAATTCATTTATCAGGTTATAAGATATTTTGCTAACAGTCAAACAGGTTGAACTCACACAGTTTGATTCAATACAGTTTATTTATTTAGAGCCAAGTCACAACAAACTCAATTTCTTTGCAGTATTTTCACAAATTGAAGTTGCATTTTATAGTAACACGTATTTTTAGGTAAATACATGCAAGTTGCTTTTTCATTATTTAATAAAAGTCCCACACCTTCCTGAGGCCAGAGTTGCTCAGTGGTCAGTTCTGTGGTCTTGCAAGTCTGTGACTGTTGGATCAGGTCCAGGTTATATCAGGAAGGGCATGAGGTGTAAAACACTTGCCAAGTCTTCTGTGTGAGGTGACCCCTGCAGAAGGGTACAGCTGAATAATAATTATAATTTATTTATTTTTATTTATTTTATTTACTGTTATTTTACCAGGCAAATCCCATTGAGATCTCAGATCTCTTTTTCAAGGGCGGCCTGGGCCTGAAGGCAACCTATTGTACATGTTTTTGTGTTGT
>NW_013952409.1:5598514-5600084 GCF_001266775.1 Austrofundulus limnaeus | reverse complement strand
TATATTTTTAAAAATTTACAAAACTAAACATGCTACAGTATTTTGACAGTCTTTATTTTACAGTTAAAATATATGTTTATCAAATAAAGTCTAATGTTACAACTAATGATGGATCTCTTTAAAGAAATCACTCAAATCTGCTGTAGGTTGACTTTATCACCACATTAACCAGCTACTGTAATCAACACACATTCCTGCCGGCATGTGATCATTCATGCGCTTACACAGGTGTCTTTTGTCAGCATTAAAAAATGTTGTTAGAGACACAGCCCAGGTCCCTCTKTCCTGAAAATGGCCACCTCTGAGGATTTACAGAGCACTATTAACAGCTAGACCCCAGAGGCATTCTGAATAAAGCTACACGTTTCAAGTAACTGCACCTTTTTTTTCTTAAACTGACAGAATACACTTTGTCTTCCTTTTTTTCGATGATGTGGTGAAGCAGTAAACTGGAACAGAGTAGTATGTGTGTAAAACACACAAAGCGCACACATGGATGTATGTGTTGGAGCCAGAGGAAGCAGGTGTCGTCTGTGCGTATTGAGACACTACAATTGATTAGTTTCAGAGACAAGACGCGGAGATTAGTGGTGTAATGTCAAAACAATGGACTCTTTTCAAGACAGATGGATTTCTGTTCAGACCATAACATGTTCTGTTTGCATGCTTAGATGGAACAGACTCCAGAGGAAAATATTTGAAGTTACCACGTGTGGGAGCCGATATTTGCTTCCCCTTTATTCGGGCTGTCTCCAGAAAATAACTGATGACTGCATGAGAACAATTCAGATGACCTCCCTCAAGAAGTGATTTGTTGTAATTTAACCCGTGCTGACAGCTATAGAAGATATCCCAAACTAAATCCAAAAAATAAAAATAAAAAAATAGTTAAAAACAAAACAACTGGACTTCTGTTCTGAAGCTGAAGATTTATCGCGTCCCGTCCAGGAAGCTTTCTCAATTCAAAATGTGAAAGCGTATAAGTCCAGTTCAGCACTAATCGAGAGCATACTGCATATTTTTTACAACTTGATTTTATTAATACATTTTAGCATATTGTAAATATTGTGTTTCACTTGATGTCTGTAGTATCAAACCTAAAGGTTCAGCTGAGCCCTGAAATCACAGTATTTGTATTTTAGTGTCTTCACAGTAATGGTTCAGCAGCACAGCAAGGTAGACAACAAGTCTGTTTGGTGTTTTAGGTGACAGCTGGCCCAGCGCAGCCATCACATTATATTTCAGTGGTTTTGGTGACACTTGAAGCTCTCCTTACACCCACCTGAGTTCAGATGATTTCCTGAGGACTCACAGGAGCCTCTGGCTGCTGCAGCTGCCCGAAGCTTGGGCTTTGTTCTGCTTGTATGCAAGATTTTGTTTGCGTCTGTTGCACACTCTCTCTGGGATTCAACCAATCGTTTTTATGTTATTTTTTTGAACTGATGCAACACGAATATTTATCAGAATATATTTAAGATAAATCAAACTGTATTTCTGTCTTGATTTGCCAAGCAAGGTTAGGTGAATCACTGCAGAATGTAACAGTACAAGTATTATCGTTTACCCTTTT
>NW_013952409.1:5597225-5598467 GCF_001266775.1 Austrofundulus limnaeus | reverse complement strand
ACATTGGGCCGGACGGAACTCACATACGGGTTAGATGAGGCCCGCGGCCCGCCAGTTGAATAGTCCTGTTTCATATCATATTTGTTAAAACAGAAAAACAGAACAAATGCAGACAATAAACTATTTCAAATGTACAAAGAAAATAAAAATCCTTTGTACACACATTAAATAATAGCGTTTAAAAATGAATTTTTAGTTTGAATTGTCGGTGTTCAAAAGCAGAGCCATAATTTCAGTAAACCCAACGTGTAAACAACGTGGAACACTTGGCAAAGAATTCAGACTTGTTTTCAAATCCCTCACGTCTAAACTCTTGGGCTGAGCCTGAAATATTGTTTGGAGCAGAAACTGTTGATCTTAAAGCTAGACTGCAAATCAAACAGAAAATGTAAGCCCATGAAGTGTTTATATTTACAGTAATGGCTGTTTACCATGCACTTGCAATGCACTGTTTATCTCCAAGAGGTTTTGTGACAAAACAGCTTGAATTTGACATGTTATGGGATTTTTGCTCTCTTTTTTTTCAGTTTGATGTAAACAGAACCGTGCAGCATAGTTGTCTGATTAGTTATGCGTGCATTCAGCAAGTGTATACGACACAAAGCATACAGCATAAGTGATGCACCACGGTGCTCAGTACGTGAGAAGAACAGAAGAACACTGGAAGAAAGAACTTGTTCTTACAGAATGTATAAAATAAAGCTGCTATTTAACTAAAGTTTCACAGTTTCTTAGAGAGTACAACTGCTCACACACACAYGGGTTTTTCTATCCTCGTGGGGACTTTGCATCGACTTCTTTCATTTACCAGTCAAAAATAAATCCCAATTAAAACAGAAAAATAACTATTACACAAACATTAAAACTCAAAACAATCAACTAAACAAACGTCAAAACTATCCACCAATCCCAGCCCTTCACTAAATAAAACCACACCCCTCTATTCAACCGCAAAGCATTATGGGTAACTCACATAACACAGCACCACACTGGAGCGTTAGTACATACATGTCAACCACTCTGGATGTTTATCTGTATAWTGAGCCTCAAAAAATTGTAATTTTTGCAAATAATCCGTATACTCGCACCCGCAAGGCGGTGCTGTCGGCCGTCGAGCAGACAGCACCTGCTGCAGAGCAAGAGAAAGGGAGAAGAGCTTTTTTTTAGGGGCGGCTGTGGCGGAGTGGTTAGGGGAGTCGTCCTGGAACCAGAAGGTCACTGGTTCGATCCCCCGTCCAGCCG
>NW_013952409.1:5590460-5596808 GCF_001266775.1 Austrofundulus limnaeus | reverse complement strand
GTCATTAGCACCTCTAGTAATATATTTACTGAGAAAAATGGTGACGTGTTCAATAATTATTTTACCTGCTGTATATACTATCATCTCTACCAGGTAACAAAACATGTACACAAACAGCAAAGAAAGAACTACATTATTACAAATGTTGGGAATCAATTTAACAGACAAATGAATTGACGGCCACCTACTGTAAAGTCAATGTCTGCGCTAGACAACAGACAATAGATGTATTCTTTATTGATTTTGCCACATATATGTAGGAGGGAACCTTCCAGACTGTCATTTTTAAGAATAAATTTTTAATTGTAAGTATTAATTGAACTGGACACAGAGCAAAACAACTATTTTCAGCTGTAACTCTGATTCTGTCTTCATTCTTTTGAAAAATTTATTAGTTCTTAAAGATAACCCAACTACRTGTGCTTTTAGAATTAGATCTGGCTTTTGACTCTAAGTTGCATTCATAATGTGCTTTGTGCTCTTTCAAAACTTTTTATGACCTGATACTTTCAAAATTCTTTTCAGGGTTTACTTTTTTTTTGTACAAGTGCCTTTAGCCAGCTGTTTCATAGCTGAGTTTGCTCAGCTTGTTTTTTATCCGTAACGCAGTGAGAAGGCTGCGTTCCTCAGGGACCCATTAGGGCAGGCAAACTGTCTTCAACCACTGCAACTATCCATCATGCAAATCTAGAACCTGGACACCACGCTCAAGCCTGCCGCGATCTGCTTTACCATACCCAGATGTCAGAAGCCAGTAAAAAGGTCTGCTGTTAACAGCACCGGACACTTCCTTTCAAAAACTTCCATAACAACTGAAACGAGACACCGGTGGGCGAGTGAGGAGAGAGGAACAAGACTCGTATCAGAGGGGTTTGAGTAGCTGAGTTTGACACTCCCTGGTTCCACCCTATACCTTTTCTCTGGGCATTAGAGCTTCTTGTTGGACGGACTGGAGGCTACTGTGTTATTCCACACTCAGCTTGTAAAGGAGGAAGCTTGGTAACACCAGGGTTTCAGCTGCATGACAGGTCTGAYATAAATTCCAGTGGAAAACGTCTCAAAGCTGTGGTTTTGGAACGCTACCAAATGGTTTGAGTGGGCTTCGGGAAAATCATACATGCTGAAACTTTTGATAGAAACATTATGTGTAGAAACAGTTTTTGAAACCGTCTTGCAGCTTTTGCTGATTACTATATTTGACTCAGAAATTAGGGATCATCAGCACTAAATGTCAGCATTCGTTCAACTGAAATATAAAATGTGCATCTTTTCCCAACTGTAAATACTTTTGACAGAAATCAATGTGTTGTGAGYTTAATTTTACAATTACCAGTGATAAAACTCATAAAATTTGTTAGACTGAACAAATCATTAATACATCAATAACAGTAGACTGAGGGGTCCTCGGTCAGAAGCTAATGCTGTTTGGAGGCCCTGGCATGGAAAAATTCGGGAACCTCTGTACTAAGCTACAAAATCTCTTGAATATATTCATGATTTTACAACACAGGCCTCAAAACAATAAGTTACCTTCATATAAAAGCACTGCCTTTAACTTTTGTAAATCTTTTGCAGCAATCCAAGAAACTCGAACTCAAAGACTGCATCATGAGAGAAGAAATCCCTTAAACATCCCATAAACATCCTCCACTGTCCCGACTGATTTATAACAACCAAATGCTGAACATAATGGTTATTTACTGCAAGAGATTTAGATTCACAGGGCGTTGTCTTCTCAAGACAAATGGTTGTGGTGCAATAGAAGTGCATAAACAGTTACTACCACATTGTTAACAGAATGTAGTTCCTGTGAGGATAATGCATCATAATGTTGGGCTAGAAACTTTTTATCTTCCTCCATTGTCGATTTTTTTTTGCGTCACAAGCTGAAGAGTTTAGATGAGTCCGTTTTATTTATTTATTTTTTCAACAATTCAGTCATCACATGAGTGAATTTAGTACTTTGTGTTATTTTGGTGGATTTTAACCGCAGTTGTGAAATGCTTAAATATTTGGCAAAATGATATTTGTTTATAGCCGAGTATAAACTGGAACTGAACCGCTTGTTGTAACCATCAGGCAGTCTGTCATATTTCTTCTTTATCTTTATCTGGCTTCTTGTTTGTGCAAAAGTCCATTTTCTAACCCCCTGACTGAAACTTCAAGTAAGTGTTTATGCGTGCAGAGTTTGTAAAACTGTATTTTAGGACACTCTCCTGTGAATGCCGCTCACCAACAAGTCACAAACAGCTGCAGCTCAGTGAGGTACTGCAGAAGAACTGATCAAATGCCGGGTTTTACATTTGATACCACATTTCAAACATGTGTTTCTAAATGATCTCAGTCAAATATTATATGTATTTAAAATCCTGCTGAATCTTTGCCTACAGTTTCTCCTTTCACACATGAAAATTTGAGAAAGTATAGAATTGAGATTTGCAGTTATATTTTGAAGATGAGCGCAGAGGAGGGAGGAATTTGATAGGTTTTGTGAAAATTTCCCTCTTTAATAGTGCTGTTTGATCCCACCAGTTTTAGTGGTAAAAGGGTAAAACTGGTATCGGCAACAAAATATCGATATCAATTCCAGAGCATAAAGTTCTGGTATCAGTAGTATCAACATTTGGACCAGTTCCGAGCTTAACCTGAGTGTTACAAATCCTCCTCACTAACACAAACATTTCAAAAAAAGTAACATAAAAAACACAAACAAAACTCTATAACAAAGAAAGTGTTAGATAATAAATGTCACTTTCTCTTATAGATGATACGTTTAATGTATTTTTTTAATCGTAACAGTTTGCACATTTCACTACTGCTTTCTCTTTAACCACTCATCCAGGTTTCAACACTGAATCATGTTTGAGTATGATGCACTCTCCAGGAGGTTTTACGACTGAAAATGTGCTTTTTGTAAGTAAATAATTGATTCCACCCAAACCAGAATTCCTCTTTTGGTTGGAAACAAACAGTAATCTTGTTCACATTTCAGCAGGATTCGCTTTAGCTGTCCACTCCAGTGTCCCAGCTCCATGGAAAACAACACATATTGCTTTAATAACGTCTCTTTTCTCACTCGTTACACAGCTCTGCAAACAATAGGAAATCTGTGATATTAAAATGCAGTACATGCTGCTACTGCTGCCACACGTTTGTGGTGTAACCCTGAAAGATGCTGTGATACGTCACTATTGTGCTATCACTTTTAAAAATCATCACGACTCAACAAAACACTACAGCATGTACTTCAGCTGCTTTTGAAACTGAAAACTGCCCTGCTTAAATTACAAGCAGAGAGTTAGAGATCCCTTTTCTTTTCTTTTTTTTTTTTGTACTTTAGAAATATTTTTTGGAATGCACAAAAACACCCTCCATCTGGACAAAGCTTTTCATTATGTGAGTGCTGCCTGGTATGGTTCGATAGAGCAGCTCTTTGTGACAAATACAAGGAGGAAATACTCACTCAGGCACGACTGGTCTGCACTCAAAGATTCCATTCTCTGTTCTCTGTTCCTTCTTTTTATGGATAGCATGTAAACGTTATGTAAAACCACTTTGGTCACTATGACTAATCAATGAGAATCATCAACAAATTAAAGTTGTAGCGAATGGCAACCACCAATCTTTTTTTAATGGGACTCCGTTTTGGTTGCCAGACCCCTCGGTAGGATGTCCAGTGACCTGCGAGGCGATAAAAATGTTCCCCTGCAATTACACGTTCACCGCAATTTCCTGGAATTCCCCAGAGATCATAAATCACCGCCGGGCCATTCAGTTGAAGCACTTGTGTTAATACAACATCAAGAGTAAATGACCCTTCAAATCAACATCTGCCCACCACATTGGGCAAACTTTCTTATTAGCTCTAAGTGCCGGGCGCCACATGGGAAAGGTGATGGTGATTCAAACTGGACTTAACAAAAAGAGACAGGTGAAATGAAACAAAGAGCATAAAACGTTACTCGGACATTGTGGGAACGTGCTCCAGTGTGTCGTTATGGATGTTTTGTTTTTACTGCTGGTTTTCTGGTTGGTTGAAGAAAAGAACGCACTGAAATTCCACACACTCCAACTTTAAGCACTCACAGCTACTGCTTTCCATCAAATCATGTGGAATTATTTGTTTAGAATATGTCATGGGTTGATGTTTGATGTTAGAGTATAAGTATAGGTATAAGTATATTATGATGTCTTAGATTATTCTGCTTTGTTTCTTTCTTTTATTTGTTTCTATCATTTCTTAAATAATACAAAGCACTTTGTATCGCCTTGCTGCTGAAAAGTGTTATAAAAATAAAGGTTACCTTACCTCACCTTAGTGCCTTACTTCCTGCCTGAATATACAGCAAAACTCAAAGTTGTGTTTCACAGTTTGAAGACTCAGATTTTCACAGATTTTTTTCATGTAACCTACTACTGGTAGTGTGTGGTGATCCCCGTAACATAGCTGAAAGCAGAAACACAGTGCAGTAAGGAATATACATTTTTTCTCATGCTTTTTATGACAGGGCGTATGTGGAAAAAATTCCCAGGTGTGTAAAAAAATTAATAAAAATAGGACTGAGATATGTAGGGCCCTATGATTTCTGCAAACAGAATCACGAAATTGACACAAAATGGAATCCTGCATAAAACGTAGAATCTCACGGAATTTACTCATTTGGGGTATTTGATGTATTTTGGACGCTGCTACTTTCTTCACCTGCCATTAGCTGGTTTATTTGTTTAAATACTTATTCACTTTCAAAGCAACATATTTATCTTTGTTTAGTTTGAGTTGAAAAGAATAAAATGCCTGAGAATTAAACATTCTAGGAGGTTAAATGAATAATTTTCATTTAATGATCAGCTGTTGTACATTATAGTTTTGGAGAATCATCATTATTTTTTCAGAAGGGGTACTAGTGATATGACAAAATGGCTCAGGGGGTACACAAGTCTAAAATGATTGAGAACCACTGCTGTACAACACCGTGTGGCGTGTAGCAGCTTGGTTCTTATGGCATTMTAATGCTACTCCAAAGGCAATAAAAGGAGTATATTTTATTCTGATCTCAGAAAAATACTTTAAATGACAACATACATAAAAGTCATGACTGTTTCCAAAAGAGAAACACTACAAATGACTTAATGTTACTGCATGGTTTAAAAATAAATAAATGAAATATTCTGTTCACAATCCAGTC
This sequence comes from Austrofundulus limnaeus, assembly GCF_001266775.1. Taxonomy (NCBI): domain Eukaryota; kingdom Metazoa; phylum Chordata; class Actinopteri; order Cyprinodontiformes; family Rivulidae; genus Austrofundulus; species Austrofundulus limnaeus. The sequence continues at coordinate 5,591,622 of NW_013952409.1, read as the reverse complement.
CTACTGTATCTGAAATCATGAAGAATTTGACGCCTCACCATCTGTGTTTTATCGTAAACATCCTTTCCCCGGATAACTGCCATCACTACTTTATCGTTTGTTTTTTTCTCTGAAAAAACAATCCCAAAGGTCAAAGTAAAGGAAAAAAACAGGAATGCATAAAAAGTTCTGCTTTAGTAATCAGCCTAACAGATGTTCATGAAAGAAAAGCGCTTGAAAAAAAAATGCAGCTTATCGTATAATAAGCTCCCAGTGGGGAATGATGTTCCACTTGTTAAAAACAAGTGACAGARGAGCAGATTTCATAGCAGGGAAGTGATGATCCATCATGCCATGGTGTGGCGATGGAGGCATGGGCCAGACTGTAACATAGCTACAGACTTTATAATATGACCATGTCTCTTTTTTCATGGCAGTGGTGTTGGCAGGAACTTACCTCCTATTTCTGTCACAGTGAGAGAATTCTATACATGAAACGAACATCTCAGTAAGAATAACTTGTCAGAATAAAGATATGCAGGTTTAATAAATATAGATTTATCAATGTGTAGCTGCTTTAAAACTAAATATCTATAATAAACTGAAGACAAACTTAAAGTTAGAAATGATTTCAACAATATTTCTTACATGTTAACATTAATGCTTTTATTCATTTTTTCTGCAGCTCATTTTATCTTTTTGAAATAAACCATTATGTTTTGTCATGGGAAAGAACACATTTCAGATAAGTTACATTAACTTTGTGCTCATTTTAATGTGGGAGTCACAACTGGGAGCTGTTAAAGGCACAGTGTGTAGGATTTTGTCAAGTCTTTTAGCCGAAATTGAGATAATCACTAATGACAATAGTAAAAAACATGTCTAATCATTGCAGACAAAGACCTTGTTTTATTATTTTTACCTTATAAAAAGCTGTTTATGTCTCCATGGTCGTGGGTCGCCACTACAGGCAGCCGCCATCTTGCACCGCCATCTTGTCTACGAAGGCTCATGAAGGACAAACTGCGGTGGCGGCGTCAAAAACGGTTTTAGTTGTAATACTATAAATGTAATATTTGTTGTCGGTCATTAGCTAAGTTTCCATGGACAAAAGTAAATTAAACGGATTAAACAGCCATTCGGAATAAAACAGCGTCATGTAAACAGCGTCATGTAAACAGCG
>NW_013952409.1:5582006-5587394 GCF_001266775.1 Austrofundulus limnaeus | reverse complement strand
GGTGGGGGTGGGGGGAGGACCAGGGAGGATGGTTCAACCACTCAACCACTAGATGTTGCTGAAAACAACAAATCCTACACACTGTTCCTTTAAGCAGCTTGGCTTCAGATAATTAATTAAAGAAATTCCTTTTGTTCTGAAAGAAGAGCTGGATAAACATTACTGAATATACCTGAGGAAATATTAACTGATTCTAGTTGTAGCTTGCAAATGAAATACAAATAGGCTATCCACAAAATCAGCCAGTCTGTATTTGCAGCGACTCACAACAGGGAAATAATACCATAACCTGATTAATTTTTCAGTACTTCTATCTACATCTGGGCTATTTAGCTAAAACGCTCAGGGGGCCGGACATCTGGGGAAGGGGGCGTCGGCCAATAATAGTAGGGGGAATTGTCGCAGTATGCAGAAAAACAAGTAACATTATCTTTTACTTTTTAAATTTGTTTACTTTGTTGCATTGAATCATAAATTTTAATATTACATTTGATTTAAAATATATATTTTATATTAAATTGAGTAATTTTTATTATGGCTTTTTATTGATAGGTGGAGGGCGGGGCTTATTGGCRCGGTGAACAGAAGTCACTCTGCAGGCCGTCAGTTGAACAGGCCCGATCAACGTAAAAAAATAAACTTCAAGTAAAAACCTTTTATTCAAATGTTTAACATTTTGTCTTTTTGTGGKACTCTAGCATATTAAACTGTCAACAATTGTAATTACTTTACAAAATACTATCATTTTTAATTCACAAAATTTCACAAACATCAATTTGTAAATTGCAAAACGTTTAATTATTATTTATCAAATATTCTTTTTTTGTAATTGAATGCTGTTGACACTGCCTGCTGTGAATCATGTCCTGCACACACACTAAAAGTTTCTTTCTGTGTTTAAAAAAAGAGCTGCTTCTTACACTTGTCATTCCTTTGCTAATTCAAGATCAGCCCTACAGTCCTAATTACTAACTCATTCATCCTTTTCACGCAGTCTCTCTTACGTTCACTTTCACAGCAGAAAGCAGCCGGGAATGCCAGGAGAGCGTCCTCATTATAGCTAGAGACCTGCATTTGGGAATACTTCTCCCAACACAAGTTTGGGAGCTGCTTTTCTTGGAGAGATACAATCAACCTTGGAGTGTCCCTGTGGGGGAACCTCTAAAGCTGAGCTGTGCAGCTGAGTGTGGGAAGAAAAGTGTAATAACTTTCACCTGAATGACTCCACTCTACCAAACACCCTGCGTTTGTCATTCACAGTCATCAGCCCCCMCTTGTATTCAGTGAAGGAGGCCTGCAGGGATCTAGCACTAATTAGGCAGCAGGCATTTCTTTGGCTCATTACAAACTACTGTGTGTGGAGCTTTTCTCTGGACTAGAAGCTGCACCCGCTACCAGCTACTATTATTTTAAGTGAAAGGGATTCACAATTAATGATGCAATTATGCTAATGGGGTTGCCAAGYTACTTGTTTGCCTGTCCTTCAAAGTATCAATCCTGTTTAAGAATGGCACAGCAAAAGAGAGGAAAAAAAACATCACTGCTCAAATAAGAGCATATGTTTGCTAATGAGTATGAAGTTTCCTGAAAATTAGTCTGCAGGACAAAGATTATGAGGTTCTGTAAAACTCACATTATGAATGAGCTTTTCATGCATGAGGGTAAAATTAGTATTCAAAAAGAAAAAAAAAGAAAATCCTTTGATTGCATTTTAGTGTTCCATAGCCCTGTGCCTTATGGGTGATGTTGATACTAATTTCTGAGCAGGTATTTTCACATTAGTATCATGCATGGAGCGTAAAGAGAAAAATAAAATGTTAAAAAGTGTCACTAACATGTTTTCATCATTGTTTTGTTCTCTTTATGAGTGTTTAAAATCCTAGTTAAAATTTTACCAATAACATTTTATTATTTAGCTGTTCTTTCACTTTCAATTTTTACTAATTCAGTTTTTACTGTTACATTTAAATGTTGAAAAATATRTGTAAATACTAAACTGTAAATCAATACAAGCAGGATGATGTCATCACCACGCGACAAACSTCARCAMTAGCCGCTGCTAACTCTGCTGTAGATGGTWTTTAAAATCTAAAACCAAAATATGYTCATTGAAAACAATATGGATGGTACATGTGGTCCAGCAGTTTGAATTGCTGACTTGAAAACTGTAAGTTTGATGTCTTGTAGGGAAGTTTTAGCTGCGTTTGTAGCGTTAACCCTTGCTGTTGTCTCAGGATGATGATGTCATAGCAAGAGTCAAGCAACAACAGCAAAGGCTGCACTTCATTTCAAAGTATGTAAACATTTACATTTAAATTTACACATTTAGAGTTAGGATATAGTTTTAACATTCAAATTTAACATTTAATTAAAATGTGTTTGTGTTTTTTTAACATTTTATTTCGCGCCCCATAATCATGAGATGTTTGAAGGCAAACAAGCAAGAGGAAAACAACGACCAAAGTTTTTAGACAGATTAAAAGTTTTGTGAAACACAAACTTGAACACTGACGTTATCAACTGAACAAAAGATTGTCATCATTGGGAGATCATGAATGATGACATTTGGCACCTAGCAAAACAATCACAAGGTGCAAACATCATCCTTTGCTGGTTGATAGCCTAAAAAATCACTGGTGGATGAAAGTAAACTGGGAAAAACTATATTTGCACCTACAAACCAGTAACATAAAACTAATGTTAACACCGTAACGTTTTAAAAAGCTGATGAGACACGACTGATTTTGAAAAAAATGCACTAAGACTGGGGTTGTTATTCAGGTGTACCGCCTACAGTTAAAGCAACAACAACACTCAGCCAACCCTCTAAACTGTAATTTATAAACATGCAAATGATGTCTCTCTGGGGGTAGCTGTGTTTTGATTACACAAAGAACAGCAGTAATTGGAAACGTTACACCTGTGAGTTTCTGAATAATTTTATTACCTTCCGAGCCAAGTTCTTTTGACTTCCTTCAATTCATCTGAGAGGCGTTTGTGAGATTGTTTTTTCCTCCTCAGAGCTTTATCTCACACGGATGGGATAAAGTTAATTTTATAAGCAAAGCACAAAGGACTCATGCTTGTCAGTCGCAGATAAATGTTAAAATAAATAGCTGCATGCAACGGTGGAACCTTTTTACAGTATTTTAATTTTGAACAAAAATCCCCACTATTTTCATTGACACTGGGTATTCCTCTTTTTTATTTAACCAGCTGATTKCCAGGTTCCAGTCTGCTTTACTGACAATAAATGCCACGTTACATAACATCYAAACCCACATTACACAAACTGAACAATGGCTTCCTAGGACCAGACAATCAGGCAGCTGAAGAAATGAATACTAAGTGACAGTGGAGAATCCTGTCTGTGTTTGTGAGGACTTGTTGAGGGATGTCTGYCAAGGGGTTCCCAGAAGATCTGCCTTCGCTGAACAATGCCACGACTGGCCGACTGTTTGCCCCCGTCACTCACCTGTCAGACCACAACAGAGAGCAGCAGGCTAATGGCAGCTTGAGTCTACTCCAGATTAAGATGATAAAAGAATAACAGCATCAAATCTGCCTCACTTTCATCACACTGCCTTTCAATTATGTCTAGACGTGAAACAAATCTAATCAAGATACAYGACAAAGATTTTTGTTTTTGCTTGGCTCTAAATAATTGTTGAGACCATTTTAGAAACATTCAATAATCATGTTTCTTCAGAAAATGATGCTTTTTTAGTGCTTATCTGTTTCTTTTCGTGTTTGAAGCTTAATTAATGAAATAAAAACAACCAATCTTGATGATTTAAATGTTTTTATAAACTGGCCGTGACTCTGTTGAGTACAATTTTAGGGAGTGTTGATGACATTCAGGCTGTCCACTTTTCCCCCACGATGAATTTTCCTAAGTTTAATGTGTTGAAAATGGGAAATATAACCCTTGCACAGACAATAAATGTTGTGACTGAAATGTAGAATAATTCTCCACAGATGGGAAAAAGTTTATGAAGCTGATTTTAACCAAATCCTCTGAGCTAATTTAAAACATTTCATCAAAGTAATAATTGACTTTTTTTGAATTGTGTTTTGTTCCATGAGAAGTGATTTAGAAAATGACTCCAATGATAAAATTAGGCGTGACGTAAATCTGGCTAACTGTGAAGGAAGTACCATAGCTATAACATTTATTCAAAATAGAAAATGGCGGAAAAGGTTTTACTCTACAAAACTAATTTCACACGTTAGTTCTTCATCAGTCACGATTCAACCATCATGTCTAACTACTGAAAACCCACAGTGCCTTGCATAAAATCTGCATTTAAATCTGCGTTTGAGTAATATAAAATTRCCCACGAGGTGCTCTGTTCTCCTTAGTAAGAGAAAAATAAACCAAGAATTGCCATTTATCTTTTTCATATTTTCACTACCGTACCCTAACAAGATTCCATTGACCATTCAATTTCCATTTCAGCAGCAGTTCTCAGTGAATGACCAATAGGAAGCCTTTAAAGTTTTTGCCCAGGGCCCTCTGCTCAGATGTGGTTTTCTGTTTGACAGATGAAGCACTGGTCAGACCCCAATCCATTCCCCTTTTCTGCTGTAGGAAAGTACTGTGGGTTCAGGCAAAGACTTGCTGAGTGAGCTTTATGTCTCTGGGTTTATTAAAGATTCACAGAGCAACATCTTTATTACAACATGTACACTAAAAGAAAGACTGCCGCTTTCAATGCTATGAGAACAAAAGAGTTCCTAACAGGGTTTTCTATAAAACGCTGATGAAATAAAAGGAAATAAATGTTTTTCTCTTTCATTTTTTTAGAACTTTTGATCTTAAATCCAAATCTTGMAACAAATGGATCAATAAACAGAGACTAAGAGCTCTCTAAGTGTGGTTCATCACCATGTGTCCAGATKTGATTAGGGCTTTCTGCCCATCATTTCACACTGCGACGTTTCCCTTAAAACCAAAATGTCAACCTGTGTACTGGACCCTGTGCCATTAATCTCACTAATTGAATAAAGATGAAATGAGACCACTGTGATGAKAAAGGGCAGAAGAGTTTCTGGGGTGTGATTTAATGACCCATGTGATTTATAGCAGTGGATAAAACCTCAATTAGAGCTGTGCGGGTGGTGTGTCAGAGGACAGCTTTGTAAAAGTACCTCTTTTCACTTTGTTTTTTTTTTCTGTGGCACTCAAGTAGAACACACCTGCTGCACATCTGAATAATAAATTTTAAGCCAATGGAGACTTGGTTTGAAAAGGAAACTGTGAGTCTTTTGTGGAATACTTAAAAAGATAATGGGGATATGAAAGAAAAGGAAAGGAAAGGAAAGGAAAGGAAAGGAAAGGAAAGGAAAGGAAAGGAAAGGAAAGGAAAGGAAAGGAAAGGAAGGGGA
>NW_013952409.1:5579175-5581630 GCF_001266775.1 Austrofundulus limnaeus | reverse complement strand
AAGGAAAGGAAAGGAAAGGAAAGGAAAGGAAAGGAAAGGAAAGGAAAGGAAAGGAAAGGAAAGGAAAGGAAAGGAAAGGAAAGGTTTTAGGTCAGTCCTTTAGGGACCTTTCCTGCTCGATGCAGCATTACCTTGACAAATTAGAGTCAAGCCCTGGATTAATATGCTCTAAGAGTCGTTATTGTACAATTACAATTTGTTTCATATTCTGTGAGGTAAATGGCTGCTTCACTGTGTCACTATGAATATTCTGTCTGAYTAAACCTCATGATAAGATTCAAGAATGAGCAACATTAGACTCCAAACAGACACGCTTCTTTGATTGATTTCATATGCATTACAAAAAGAAAGAAAACGTTCCCGTTTTTAAAATGTGTGATTTACAACATTTTTCATGTGAAAACTGAAGCGAGCGCACCTGTTTTTTTTTTTAAAGGTAGAACCTGCTTCCTCTCGCCTTTAACATTTCAAAGGACAGCTAATAGCATTCACAGACGCAGTGTGATTACATGGCATGTTAACGCCCCTCARCACGGCCATGTCTCGGGCTTTAGAAGGGAAATTTATTTAACAGCAGGAGCAGCCTGCCGCAGATGTTAACAGAATCACCATCTGCCTGGAGGTGGCGAACGCTGCGAGCCCCTCCTGGTTGGTCATGACATGCATGTGCAGAGTCACACTGCGCTGTCGGCCGCCGGGTCATTCATAATGAACAATGGTTAAATCTAAACAGGGAAACATACCCAGGTGGGACGACACACTGGGGTGTCAGCGCACTGACACACGCTTGTTTTTGTCATTTGTATGCCGTCTGCATGCAGCCATCAGTCATGCAATGACTGCAGGTTGTTGATTAATGAGTTTCTTGACACGTCGAAGCCTCGGGGTGGGATGTGTTTGACTACAGTATTAAAATTTTAAACCCAAAACACACATCGCCTCAAGTGTTTTCTTGGAGTATTTTTCTACAAGCCCCTAGCTGACTGTGTGGGCTTGTTTCAATATCRGAAAATTTGCTTTTAATTCATTTATTGTTCCCTTTATTCCAGCCTCAAGACATCTGGGCTGTTGAAGATTGTGTTAAAAGAGAATATGTTCTTCCTTTTTTAACTTATCTAACACACATCAAACCTATTTTCAAAGTAAATCCAGTACCGACGGAGGATCAGGGAAGCGGGACGGAGCTGGATTTTTCTGATGAGTCTAGCCGAGTCCTAAAAGGAGCAGAAATCACTTCCAGCTTCTGCATCAGGCAAAAAGTGGGACACCATTACTGGATGACTTGAACTAAAAACACAATCAGCATGTGTTCAAAGGTAGAAGAGAAATTTTCAGATTCCAAATTTCAACWAAGACAGATGGAATAGAGGCAGAGCAAGCTGTGGAAGTGGAAACAAACTAACCAAACTGCAGGTGTTGTTATGTCTCCCTCATTATATCCAGTCTGTGTTTCATGAAAAAGAAAAGTCAAATAATGTTCACGAAGGTTTTATTAGGTCTTGTTTGATTTCTCATCCAACGTCTCAAGGCTGGAGAGAAGTCAAGGCTGTGAAGTTTTGCAGAGGAAAATAATTGTACCTCTGTGGCTGCTGTTCTCTGCAGCCGAGGGGTTTCTCTCAGTCAGTTCACAGTTTGCCCCAGTTACATGAGCCGAACAGTAAAAGCTCAGATTGTATAGATAGGGTGACTTCAGGAGGCTCCTTAGGGATTGTGTTTCAGGTTTTTTTTCCCTTTCTATTTTTTTCCCATCATGGTGGCTCAGTTGGTAGAGCTGTTCCCTCCCAGCTAGAAGGTTGTTGGATCAAATCTCGCCTGGGACCTTTCTGGGTAGAGTTTGCAAGTTCTCTCCGTRCATGCGTGGGTTTTCTCCAGGCACTCTAGTTTTCTCCCACAGACCAAAAACGTGACTGTTGGACTAATTGGTAACTCTAAATTGTGATGATTGAATGGTTGTTTTTCTCTGTGTGACCCTGTGATGGACTGGAGACCTGTCCAGAGTGGACACTGCCCCTCGAATGAGAGGCACCTCGCTGCAGCAAACAGTAAGGGGCGGGGTCGGGTCCGATGTGTCAGACACATACCATATTTGGAATTAGCGTTAAATGACCTCATATTAACCTCACAAATTTAAAACCTCAGGTTAATCCTTGATGATTCATTTCTATCCATCCCCCTGACCTCAAACTCTAAAAGATAACCCCAGAGGTTTCATGTCTCAGATTAACCTGTTATGGGAATTGGCGCCCCCTTCAGTTCCGGAGTGCAATGACACTACTTCCAAATATGGTATGGGTCTGACACATCGGACCCGACCCCACCCCTTGCTGTTTGCTGCAGCGGTGTACTTGTCTCGAACTCAACTGCTGGATATGGACACCAGTGACCCTAAAAGGAAGAAGCAGGTTAAGATAATGGATGGATGGATGGATGGATGGATGGATGGATGGATGGATGG